>NC_142945.1:39186689-39201689 GCF_046866305.1 Octopus bimaculoides | reverse complement strand
TCAAAAATAATGTGAATAAATAAGCATTACCTGAATGCTAAAGCTTCAAAGTAATCTCTGTCTGGTGTAGGAAGCAAAGTGGATACCATTAACCATAACTAGATATACAGGAGTGTGTACTTGATTTTTCAAAATTGGGGATGAAGTGAAGTAAAAGGCCAAGTTGTTGTACCATAGGGCTCATACCACAATACATTGGTTAGCAAGGTACAAGTGTGGCAGTTGAAGGGCATTAGCAGTGATATTGACCTCTGGCCTATTGTTAATTTCTAAGTTCAATATGCACGGATGTTGAATGCAAAGTTCACTAAAATGTTGCATCTGAACTGTTTTCCTACAACCAACAATGTTCTTCCTCTCACCAGTCCTTACAGTAAGGTAATAGTTGCATCACCTTTTTGGACACAAACAGCATAATGGCTGGGTATGTTTTCACAAATCATACTCTTCTTTCACAGTTCACCTTTCATGTCAAGACAAAGAGTCATAAACACACATACACACACATAATGGACTTCTTTGAGTTTTTGTCAACCAAATCTCTTTGCAAAGGTTTGATCAGCTTGAAGCTACAGTGGAAGAGACTTGCAATAGGTGACCACACACACACTATATATATATATATATATATATATACATATGTGTGTGTGTGTATGTATATATATATATATATATATATATATATATACTCACACACATAGACATACATATACATATACATATATATATTTATATATATACATTTATATATATATATATTACGAACAACCATGCTACATGGCAGTGAAACATGGGCTGTAACTGCTGAGGACATACGTAAGCTCGCAAGGAATGAAGCCAGTATGCTCCGTTGGATGTGTAATGTCAATGTGAATACCCGTCAGAGTGTAAGTATCTTGAGAGAAAAGCTGAACATTAGAAGCATCAGTTGTGGCGTGCAAGAGAGATGATTGCGCTGGTATGGACATGTGGTGAGAATGGAGGAGGATAGCTGCGTGAAAAAGTGCCACACCCTAACAGTTGAGGGAACCCGTGGAAGAGGTAGGCCCAGGAAGACCTGGGCTGAGGTGGTGAGGCAAGACCTTCGTACATTGGGCCTCACCGAGGCGATGACTACGGACCGAGACCTTTGGAAATGGGCTGTGCGTGAGAAGACCCGGCAAGCCAAGTAAGATCGTTGCCAGTGCCCCTGGACTGGTTCTTGTGCGGGTGGCACATGAGATGCACCATTTTGAGCGTGGCCGTTGCCAGTACCGCCTGACTGGCTCCTGTAGGATTTTCGAGCGAGATCGTTGCCAGTGCCCCTGGACTGGCTTGTGCGGGTGGCACATAAAAGACACCATTTCGAGCGTGGCCGTTTTCGTGCGGGTGACACGTAAAAGCACCCACTACACTCTCTGAGTGGTTGGCGTTAGGAAGGGCATCCAGCTGTAGAAACTCTGCCAAATCAGACTGGAGCCTGGTGTTGCCATCCGGTTTCACCAGTCCTCAGTCAAATCGTCCAACCCATGCTAGCATGGAAAGCGGACGTTAAACGATGATGATGATGATGATGATGATGTATATATATCAGAGTTTGACCACCTCCTGTACCTACTCCTTAGAACCATCATGGCATCTGATGTGGCTTTTTAAACCAGACAATGCTTTGAAAAGACATCCACATAGATTGCATATCCAATTTGGACCATACGCACACACACACAGACATGCCATACATATGTGTGTGCGTGTATATATATATATATATATATATATATATATATATATATATATATATATATATATATATAAATCAAAGGTAAAAAGACAACAAACGGAAATCATCTAAACATAACAAGCAGGAAAAGGACGATAGCACAACAACAGCAAACAGGACAAAACAAGATACACGCATCATTCACAGCCAATTGCTTCTTCAGTTGGAGTCTGGAATGTCCACGTAGTTTCGCTCAATGCTCTCTAATACAACCCAAAATCAGTTGGGCCAAGGGCTTAAGCTCAAGGCATTAAGCCCCTGAGCAAGGCAAACAAATGTACATATACAAACACAAGGAAATAACAAACAGAAACAGTCTTTCAACTATATATATATATATATATATATATATATATATATATATATATATATACATACATACATACATATATTTACACAAACACATGCATACATACTGAGAGCAGAAACACAACAGTGTAAAGCAACCTGGAGTTGTACAGAACTCAATTCAAGTATGTAAGAGTGAGCAACAAATTTTATTTTAAGCTGTAATTTCACCTTAAACTGTAATTTGTTTTTACACACTCACACACACACGTGCATGCACACACGCAGACACACATACACGTGCATGCACACACACAGACACACAGACACACATACACGTGCATGCACACACACACACTCACATACACGTGTATGCACACACACAGACACACAGACACACATACACGTGCATGCACACACACACACTCACATACACGTGTATGCACACACACACACAGACACGTGCGCATGTGCACACACACATGTATGCACACACACATACACACACACACATATGCACATACACACAGGTGCATGCACACACGCATGTGCACACACGCATGCACATACATACATGCACACACACACTCCCACTTACACATATGCATGCACACACACATACATGCACATACACATACACACATACACTCACACACACATACACACACATGCACATACACATGCATCCACATACACGTGCACACGCACGCACACACATGCACATGCATACATGCACACACATGCATGCACATACACACACTCTCACTCATGCATGCACACACATACACACACATGCACACAAACACACACACGCACGCACGCATGCACACACACACTCACACACACACATGCACGCACACACACACACGCATAACCACTACCCAGTATATTTCACAGCAGAAATAACTATTATGGTAACAGTCATGATAACAAATGACTGGAATTCACAGAACCACGGCAAAGCTTGGCCTTGTGTAGCAGAGAAATTGTCAGTTCTATTGATTATTCTTATTGCTTCTTCTGAATTGCAGTAATTAGCAACATAGAATGTGGAACTTGGTTCATTCCATATGAAATACGGTTGGAATTTATGGAGAAAAACACAGCAAATCAGCAAATCTTTAAACTCTTTGAAGCAGACTAAAAGGAAAAGTTTGTTCCAGTGGTGGGAAAAACAGGGGTCTTTTTTTCATTTATTTTCTTTTTGCCTTTATTTGTTTGATCATGAATGTTACATGGAATATTGGCATCCTCTGATTGATGACAAGGAACTTACATCTTTGGCAGAAAAGGTTGTGATGTACATGACTTTCCCAATGTCATTTATAGCGTTATCATCATCGTCTTCATCACCATCATCATCATCATCGCCATCATGATCATCATCAATATTATCATCATTATCATTATCATCATTGTTATTGTTGGTGGCGTTGTCGTCATTGTCCTCCCCCTCTTCCTCGATGTTATCACTAGCATCATCATCGCTGCCGTCATCATTGTCATTGTCATTGTCGTTGTCATTGTTGTTGTCATTGTTGTTGTCATCATTGTCATTATTGTCGTTGTCTCTACTGTTTTCCTCATCATTGCCATCGTCATCATTGTTGTCCTCCTCCTCCTCCTCCTCCTCCTCCTCAATATCATCATCATCATCATCATCTTCATAATCATCGTCATCACAAGAATTGTGATTTATATGATCTTCTGAATGTCATTTATAGTGTTATCATCATCATCATCATCATCATCATCATCATCTTTTATCTTTTACTGTTTTGGTCGTTAGACTGTGGCCATTTTTAGTTGAATGAATCAAGCCCAGTTCTTTTTTTTTTTAAGCCCGGTACCTATTCTATTGATCTCTTTTGTTGAACTGCTAAGTTACAGGGACATAAACACACCAACAACGGTTGTCAAGTGGTGATGTGGGGGAGGAGGCAAACACAGACACAAAGATACACACACAGATAGCTAGAGAGATAGACAGACAGACAAACAGACAGGCAGGCAGACAGATAGACAGGCAGACAGACAGACAGACAGACAGATAAGCAGACAAATAGACAGATAGATAGATATGATGGGCATCTTTCAGTTTCCATCTTTCAAATCCACTCAGGAGGCTCTGGTCAGCCCAAGGCTATAGTCGAAGACACTTGCCCAAGGTGCCATGCAATGAGACTGAACCCAGAACCATGTGGTTGGGAAGCAAGCTTTTCTCTCTTTCTCTCTCTCTCACATTCAGATACACATGCACATACACTAACACATACAGACACTTATGCACACACACACACACACACACACAAATGTACATAATATGTGGCTGTGTGCACATGGCACATGGCACAGATATTTATAAATACATTTATATTATATAGTTCTCTTGCCGAGGTTGACTTAGCCTTTCATCCTTTCAGAGTCGATAAATGAGATACCAGTTTCGTACTGGGGTCGATTTAATTGACTGACCCCATCCCTCAAAATTTTGGGCCTTGATGATGATGATGATGATGATGATGATGATGATGATGGTGACACTAATATATTCAGTAAAAAGGTAAAAAGGAAATATACACAATTTTACTTCATATATAGTTATATCAATATATATATATATCATCATCATCATCATCACCATCATCATCATCATCATCATTTAACATTCGCTTTCCATGCAGGCAGGGGTTGGACGAGAGTGTAGTGGGTGCTTTTACATGCCACCGGCATGAGGGCCAGTCAGGTTGTACTGGCGATAGCCATGCTCAAATGGTGTTTTTTTGATATGCCACCTGCACAGGAGCCAGTCCAGCGGCATTGGCAGCAACATCGCTCGAATGTTGTTTTTCCCGTGCCACTGGCACAAGTGCCAATAAGGCGACACTGATAACAATCATGCTCAAATGGTGCTTTTTATGTGCCACCGGCATGGGAGCCAGTCAGCGGCCCTGGCAACAATATATATATATATATTGTTCTCTTTATCCTTTTCTCTCTTTATACATATACATACACACACTAATACACGACCTATGTTATAATCCCCACTCTTGTTTATACAACGAATGGGGCAAAACTAGTCGGTATACAGCACTTACTCAGTATTACCAGTATCTTTGGGTTTGGTTAAATCCAGTACCCTCCTTAACCTTATATATATCATCATCATCATCATCATCATCGTTTAACGTCCGCTTTCCATGCTAGCATGGGTTGGACGATTTGACTGAGGACTGGTGAAACCGGATGGCAACACCAAGCTCCAATCTAATTTGGCAGAGTTTCTACAGCTGGATGCCCTTCCTAACGCCAAATATATATATATATATATATATATATATATATATATATATATATATATATATATATTAATATATATATATATATATATATATATATATATATTAATATATATATATATATATGTATGTATATATATATATATAAATATATATACACACACACTTGCATATATATTTCTGCATGTGTGTGTGTGTGTGTGTGCGTGTGTACACGTGTGCACATGCATGTGTGTGCGTGTGTGTGTATAGGAAACAGATTTTCATGTTAAGGTTTTTATCTTTTTATCTTTATTCAAATATTCTGATTGGTTCTTTAAAGTTTCAATCGAATATTAACATTCCTAAACTCATCAAACATTTCTAGAGAGCAGAACGGTTTTCAAAAATTCTGGATGAAGTGTCTTTTAATTTCAAAGTTATAGTTGACATTTGTTACTGCTGTTATATGTTAATGATGTCATTATCCCCAAAGTTTGAACTTTTAACTGATAGCTTCAGATTTTTTTTTTCAACAATCAAAGAGTGGGGTTTGTTTGTAAGGTAGGGTGCATTATCTGCACATTAAATATTTCTTTGAGCTATGCTATTAATATTGCTTCCACAATTAATCTTTTACCTTTTTGTATTTATATTTTCGTTTTTGTTTTTCCATGTGAGATGGAACCCTGCATTGGATCATTGCATTATCAACTGAAAGTTTCCTACTCAGTTTTGTTTTATGTTTGATGTATGGCAAGTTATAAATGCAGTTATCATGTTCTAGCATTAGCATTTGGAGAAGGTCTTACAAAGGAGAAACAGAGGGGACCATAAAGTTCAGAATGGCAGAAGATTGGTAGGCCTTAATGAGAGGAGCAACACCCAAGTCAGGAATATTTGAACGTATATGGTGCAAGAATAGAAATCGTATACCACCACACTGGAATGAAATTACCATAATTGATAGAGATAACAGGGAAAGTGGAAACTATGAAAATATTTAAGAGACAGCATACATGCATACATACATACATACATACATACATATAGACATACATACATACATATATTCATGCATGCACACACTTGTATACATACATACATGCATCTTACGTTCATGCATACACACACATATACATTCATACGTACACACATATACGCATGCATGGCTATATGCAACTTACATTCATACATACATGCATACGTAAATGCATGCATATACATATGCATACATGCATACGAACATATATGCATACATACTTGTACGCACACATACATACTTGCATACATACATATATGCATACATACTTATTTACATATGTACATACATTACATTGCATACATACAGGTATACATACATGTACACATCCATCTGTCCATCCATCCATACATACACTCACATACATACATACATACATACAAACACACACGCATGCATCATACATACATGCATGCACACACGCATGTGCACACACACACACATAGACACATTGATACATACATACTGCTTGTTAATAATACAATGTGTAGGCTCAGCACTAACAACAGCTTGACACGGTTTGCCTTTGCTGAATGATAAATTTAAATGTAATCCTAATTATAGATGTGTCAACAGAGTAGTTTATAAGAATATACAAATGTTATAGTTTTTTGTTTCTTTTTCAGTTTAGAACTACAGATTTCTACTTCAAATTCATTTTTTCTTACACACACACACACATTTATAGTTTACTTTTTTTCTGTACAGTAAGATCAAAATACAAATATATATATATATATGTGTGTGTGTGTGTGTGTGTGTATATATATATATATATATATATATATATATAATTTACTTTTCTGTTAAGGTAATATCAGTATACATACATATGTGTATATATATGTGTATATCTATCTATCTATCTATCTATCTATCTATCATCCTTTTCTCTCTATCTCTATCTCCCTCTCTCTCTCTCTCTCTCTCTCTCTCTCTCTCTCTCTCTATATATATATATATATATATATATATATATATATATATATATATATGTATATGTATGTGTGTGTATGTGTATGTGTGTGCGTGTGCATGCGTGTGTATGCATAAGTGTCTGTATGTGTGTAAAGCAATATATTTATCTATTTAATTTTGAGATGAAAAATTGGCTAGAACAAGATAATTACTTTTCTACATCACATGACTGATTTAAACCAATGAAAGCAGACTTTCATTTTTGCTAGAAAATTCACTTGCAAAAATGGACTCCAGATATTCACTTTTCTTTGCATGTCACATGATTCTGCTTTAACATCATTTTCAGTCAATTGTGAGGAAGCACCTATAGAGTGTTTTTAATTCTGGTATCCTTTAAAGTCGGATCGCTATGTCTGTATTGAAGCAAAGTTTTTTTTTTTTAATATGGACAGTGTTATTTTCCATTTTCACCAGTGTTTGTCACACTGCAGGTTGACACTTTGCTGAACAATGATATGACTAACCCTTTAGCATTCAGATTATTCTGTCAAACATAAAGCTTATTTATTAACATTGTCTTAAATTATCTTTTAGTTTTGAGATTTTGATGATGTAATTGTTTATTTTTAGAATGACATTGTAGGGTAGGTGTGAGAATCCAGGTCTGGCCACTTTGAACAGAAAACAAGTAAAATATTGGGCCTGCTATGGCTGGTTTAAGTGCTAAAGGTTAAGACACTCTCTCACATTTTGTCACACACATTCTTCTACACATACATGCTCATACTCACATTCTCCTACATTCACAGCTATGTACAATAAAAACACTCAAAAACGACAAATATTCATTTACAAGCCAATAAAAACACTGTCTTTAGAAAACTTTATTACAAATCCAAGCATCAGATATTCTTTCAGTATTTTCATCTAGTGCAATGTTTTGTTTTATGTAAGAACTATCCTGTATAATAAACTATGGCTTACTCAAACATTATGTTCTGCTATATATGTATTCATTTTTGTACTCAAATGTTTTATCAAGCCAGAATAACCCTTTATAAAGTTTTGCTATTTTTTCACATTAATAATTGCAATTTTCCAGGTTACTTATTGCTCCATTTTTCATTGAGAGCAATCTTTGTACTAACACACATTTCTTTTAAACATACAGAACTTTCTTAAACATTTATTACAAAAATTGACAATCAAAATTCATTTGCCTTGTAGTTACTTCATTTGCAACATTTCAGAACTATTTAAGAGAAATAGTTCTTAAAGTTTTACAATGCTTATGGGGGTCTGAGTAGATATGTATGTGTATGTGTGAATATGTGCATGCATGCATGCATATACATATATATTGTATGTGCTTATCTATCTATCTATCTATCTATCTATCTATCTATCTATCTATTTGTCTGTCTGTGTGTCTGTCTGTCTGTCTGTCTCTCTCTCTCTCTCTATATATATATATAGATATATATATATAGATATAGATATATAGATATATATATATAGTGGGCATGGCTCAGTGGTTAGAGCGTCGAGCTTACGATCACGAGGTTGTGAGTTTGAATCCCGGACTGGTCTGCGTGTTGTGTTCTTGAGCAAGACACTCAGCTGTAGAAATGAGTTGCGACATCACAGGTGCCAAGCTGTATCGGCCTTTGCCTTTCCCTTGGATAAGACTGGTGGCATGGAGAAGGGAAGCCGGTATGCATGGCCGACTGCTGGTCTTCCATAAACAACCTTGCCAAGACTTGTGCCTGAAAGGGTAACTTTTTAGGTGCAATCCCATGGTCAGTCATGACCGAAGGGGGTCTCAGCAAGATGGCATAAACATTTACCTAATATTTGAACATAAGAAGTCATGCACTTCAATTGAGAAAAGGTTAAGGGCTGTGGTGAAAGCAAAGGGTGGCCTTTTTGAATCGTAAATATATGTAAATAAGTATAACAATCAGCCTGTAATCTTTCATTAACCAAAACATGTGGAAGAGGTAGACCCAGGAAGGCATCAGATGAGTTGGTGAAGCATGTTGGGCCTCATGAGGCAACGACAAGTGACTGAGGCCTTTGGCAATATGCTGTGCTTCAGAAGACTCATCAAGCCAGGTGAAATTGTAGTCGTGGCCAATGCTGGTGCCACATCACTGGTACCCATGTAGGTGGTATGTAAAAACATCTGTGCCAGTGGAACATGAAAAGCACCCATTGCACACTTGGAGTGGTTGGTGTTAGGAAGGGCATCCAGCCATTGAAATCGTGCCAAATCAGGCTGGAACCTGGTGCAGCTCTTTGGCTTACCAGTTCCAGTCAAACCATCTAACCCATGTCAGCATGGAAAATGGATATAAAGGTGACTATACCTAGAGAACAAATTAGAATAACCCTAGAAAGAGGAACACAAGATGAACACACAATCCTTCTAAATGCAAATATGATCTGTAAATCTAACCTACTGCATCAAATGCCCAAATTATGAAGAGATATATATTGGCCAGACAGGAAACTTATTATCAGAATGTACATGAATACACCAGTAACAAATCAGAGATCTTAATGTTTGTTAGATCCCATTAGGTAATCATTTTTTTTTGTTTTTAATATTCCTTTTTTACAAACTTTATAACTCAAATGAAGTTAGAAGGAGAGTAAGAGAAAAGAATTTTATCAAGAAGCATAAACCCATTCTGAATTGACATTAATAATAATAATAATAATAATAATAATAATAATAATAATAATAATAATAATAATAATAATAATATTGGTTCAAATCTTATCTTTACTCAAAATCTGTAGTAATATTGACAGTAATATCAAACTGAATTTGAACTTAATTTTATTTAAAAATATTTATGGCAGGGTTACTGCTTCTCAGCATATGATTGAGCTGAATCCTCTACTGGGAACTCTCATACTGAAGAAGAAGTTCAAGAAGAAACTGAAGAAGAAGAACAAGAAGATTACTTTTATTATTATTATCATCATCATCATCATCATTATTATTATTATTGTTGTTGTTGTTGTTGTTATTATTATTAAGGTGGTGAGTTGGTGGCATTCTGTCTGTCTTTATGTTCTGAGTTCACGTTCTGCTAAGGTTGATTTTGCCATTCATCCTTTTGGGGTTGATAAAATAAGTACCAATTGATCACCGGGGAAAGGGGAGGATTGATGTAATCAACTTATTCCTTTCCCAAAATTTCTGGCCTTGTGCCAAAATTTAAAACCATTATCATTATTATTATTATTATCATTATTATTATTATTATTATTATTATTATTATTATATGATAACTGACAGCTCATTTTGCTGGGTAGGATGGAAAGTGTCAGCTGTCCACAGCCAGCAGACTAAGGTGACCCTTGTTTACTGGTCATGCTTCAAGAACCCTGCGAAGAATTCTTGTAGTTCCAAGCAATGCTCATTTTTGTAGGTGTTCTAGCTTTTACATTTGCACCAATCTTTTTCAGCCATGTTGGTAGTTGAGTGCTGATATTTCCAAGTGCCCCAATTACTATTGGTATCACGTCTACTCTCCTCATTGATCACAACCTTCGTATTTCCCACTTCAAATCGTCGTAGTTGTTTATTTTTTCTTCTTCTTTCACATTGATCCTGTTGTCACTGGGGTATGCTATGTCGATTATCATACATGTTCTTTCTTTTTTATTCACCACAACAATGTCCGGTTTCCGACGTTTGGTCAAGTGATTGCACAGGATCATTGCGTCCCATAGGATTTTGCAATTCACATTTTTGGAGACTCCTTCTGGAGTTTGCTCATACCACATCTTTGCTCTTTGTAGGCTGTGATTTCCACAGAGCACCCAATGGATCATTCTTGCCACATTATTACTATTATTATTGATATTATTATTATTATTATTATTATTAGTAGTAGTAGTAGTAGTATTCCACCCACATTTCCGATGCAGTTGATCCCTCCAATCTGTGCGGGAAGGCCTGCATAGATCATGGACACTGCAGCTGCTTCCCTGACTAGCTTATAAACATAAATGGTAATGGGTAGCGAAGGGAAGGATTTGAAATGTTTAACCATTCGATTAGTAACCAAACATCACAGGCGTGCACATGTGCTCTCTCACACACACACACACACACACACATAAAATATAATTTGGTAGCTTATTTGATACATAGTTCTAGATGATAGCAAATATACATACATATGTGTACAAGACACAAGCAGATACATATATCATGAGCCATTTTTTCCATTGCATATGCACTCACCCCTACTGACACACACACACACACTACACCATTCCGTGAGTGTGCTGGCTTGCTTCAGTAGGTTCCGTTGAGGCTTGTGGTGTGCGACCAATTGAAGCACTTGGCGTTGCATTGATGTCTTTTCTTTCTTTTCTTTCTTTTCTTTCTCCCTTCTTTTTTTTTTTGTTTTTGCTTTTTTTTTCCTATGTCTTTGTTTTCTAAAGTATATTCCTGTTCATATTTTGAATAAAAGTCACTACTTATTCTACTCCACCATAAAAAAAAAATCAGAGTGACTGTACAATTAGAAAGAAAAAAAAAAACCTGAATGTTAACACAGCAAAGTAAATATACACGGAACAAACACTGAAGTTACGCGCGCGCACACATACACACACAAAATACCTAAATGCTAACATACGCAGTAAGGCCTTGTAGGGAACACACATAACAAACTCATAGTATACTTAAATTACGCACGCATGTGGGCTTACACACGCGCACGCACACACATACACACACATAAATATACACACGCACTCACACACAAGACGATCAAATAGAAATTTCTACAGAGTTACCTCCCTTCTCTCCATATATCTCCCAGCTTTCCATTACTTCTTGATCGACGTCTTCCTTATAACGTCGTGTGAACGAGTTAGCTAAGGGATGAATTAGTGAAAATATATGCGTTGTGATAATGAGTTTAGTGTCTTATTGCTTTTGAATTCTTTTTCATATCTTCAAGTTAGGTTTGTATGAAATAATTGCAAATAAAATATTGATTTGTTTTTGATTTGGTTATCAATATTATTGGTCTGAAGAAGAATGAAAACCAAGATCTTTGAATTTGAGCTAAACAATTCAGATGGAAGAAGTCCAATATTCCTATGGTTTCTGACATTCTGCTGCATTGACAAACTAACAAAGGATCCCCTACATGGTTAATGATCTGCTAGAAATAACAGTTAAATCCTGCTTTAAATCATTGCTTTTGAAAGGTGGAACATTTTGGATAATCTATATTAGCAACAGAGGCAATATTACCAAGAGGTAATATTTATCTGCATTTAAATGTAGGTGTTCTATTAGAACAAACTATACTGCGGTAGATGCTAGGAGAGAAACTCTCATGAAAAATGCACACTTCTTTATATCACTTCAAAGGTGCAAGATGAATAATAAACAATACTAACAAAAGTGTATTTTGCACCAGAAGCCAATATAAGAGTTTCTCTCATGGTATCTATCGCAGTATAGTTTGTTCCAACAGAACATGCACATTTAAGAGAGGATAAATATTCTTTTCTACTCTAGGCACAAGGCCCGAAATTTTGGGGGAGGGGGGGGTCAGTCGATTATATCAACCCAAGTACTTAATTTATTGATCCTGAAAAGATGAAAGGCAAAGTAGACCTCAGCAGAATTTGAACTCAGAACGTAAAGACAGACGAAATACCACTAAGCATTTCGCCTGGCATGCTAATGCTTCTGCCAGCTCGCCACCTTGGAGTGGGGATAAAAATTACCACTCTGGATAACGTAGTCCTAGATATAATTCTTTTATTTGTTTCAGTCATTTGACTGCGGTCATGCTGGAGCACTGTCTTAAAGGGTTTTCAATGGAAGAAATTGACTCCAGGACTTATTCCTTGTAATCCTAGTACTTATTCTATTGGTTTCTTTTGCCGAACCGATAAATTACAGGGACATAAACACACCAGCATCAGTCGTCAAGCGATGGTGGGAGAACAAACACAGACAAACACACACATTTCTGTTGAAGAGCGTAGACTTGAAACATTTTCCCAAGCATCATACACCTGCTTGTTTTTCTATGAATTTCAACTATATATATATATTTATATAAGAACATTACTATACATGAATGCCTCACGCTAAGAGGGACTCTAAAAGTCAAACTACTGTGTAAACCAATGAGGATCCATATACATGGGCACACACAATGTGTGTGTGTGTGTGTGTGTGTGTGTGTGTGAATTTTAGGTTAGTTAAATATGTTTGTGTCATATTTCAACTGCTAAAAGCAAAGTTACAGTGGAGAAAAACTTCTCCCTAATGGTAAAAAAGGCATACAAGCACTCCACAGACATGCATACCCCTAACGTAGTTCTCTGGGAGATTAAGCATGACAAGGAATCTGACAATGCTGGCCTTTTGAATTACAGGTACAACACATTTTTGCCAGCTGAGTGGACTGGAGCAATGTGAAATAAAGTGTCTTGCTCAAGGATACAATGCACTGCAAGGAATTGAACTCGCAGCCTTACAATCATGTGACAAATACCCTAACCATGAAGCCATTCGCCTTCACCACATACATACATACATGCATACATACATACGTACATACATACATATCAATGAATATGTAAATACACAGATCATCCCAAACAAATAAACAATAAACATAAATATACAGACAAACTTATTGTTATACATCCATAATCAATGTAGAGTCGTTAGAAATCAATAGAATTATGCTGGAAATCTTTATAAGTATTATCATCATTGATGGAAATCTCAAAGAGAAATGCGCTCTCTATGCTAAACTGTTTTTAGAGCTTGGTCTGTACTTAATAACATGTTAAAGATCATTGAACAGTTGTACTGTGTCTATTGTATGCATTGTGTTTAATGTATTGTATAGTGTACGTGTATATGTAATGTTTGTGCAAGTTATTCATCATATTCATATATATTCAGCTAGACAGGACATGAATTCTTTTTAGATAGAGAAAATGTTAGTTGTATGTAAGGATGGTACGTTTTACTGTTCACAAACATAAGTCAATTACACACACACACACACACATGAACACGCATGCACATGCAGGTGCACACACACACACACACACACGCATGAATATATACAGATGCAAACACACGGATACATGTAGGTGCACACACACACAGACATACACATGAACACACATACACACGAACACACACATGCACACACACATACCCACACATGCACAGCTACAAGTTGACAAATGCTTTGCGAGTGAAATTTGGTAAATAGAAATTGAAAAAGCCTGTTGTGTGTGTGCATAGATATATACATTTATATAAATGGATGGGTGGATGGATGGATATGTTTGTGCATGTGCATGCATTTGCATATTCCTTTTGTCTTGATACAAGCACGCTAATGGTAAACACAAGTAACCGCTATACAAGTTTATTTGTTTGCAATTCTCCACAAAGGCCAACCATTGAACTGTTCATTGTTCAAATGTCTAAGGGAAATATCTTACATGGAAACAGTTGTGTATTTTCAACATGAAGGGCACATGCCTCAATAAAGTTTCATCTAACCCATACACACATGGAAAAGTGAACAATAAAATAAAGAGAATGATCACACACACACACACACAGGCACACACACGCGTGCACACACACACACACACACACACACACACACACACACAGAGGCACA
>NC_142945.1:39139189-39181689 GCF_046866305.1 Octopus bimaculoides | reverse complement strand
TGTTACTTTAATTGCTCTATTCCCCACGCATACTAACAACACTATTTTTTATCCTGCTAAGCTAACCAAATCCAGCACAAGTCAGCCTTCGCTGTTCACTGGGCATACATATGATAAAAGACAGTCCATCCATAGCACTCCAGTTTATGTTTTTCACACACAGTCTGTGTAAAACTATAATATTCACTCCATCTTCCTATTTGTTTTGTGAAAATTGATAAGGTGGGATTTACGAGATTTAGAGCTATACAGAAGCTCGCACACTAGTCTGTTCATAACTAGTGTTTTGAGGATTCTATCTCCATTATAGCATACATGGCATAATAAGATAGACAGCATACATTTTGATTTGTAAAAACCTGTTCCCACTTGTTTGCAGAACAAGTGCTGTGCATCCATTATCTAATAAGATATAATGAAGTCATCTCTCACTCTCTAGCTCCCCCCTTCTCTCTCTCATATGTACATAAACACTGATAAATGCCTGGCGTTTGATGTCTATAGTACACTGTTGCTGACTCATGCATGTTAGAACCCACAAACCCTTTTCTAACCTCAGCAGTTTCTGTGAATATTGCTAAAATCCTTTCGAATGTAGGCACAAAGTCTGAAATTTTAGAGGAGGGGTGAGTTGATCACTTCGACTCCATAGAGAATGGAAAGCAAAATTGACCTCAACATCATTTGAACTCACGATGTAAAGCCAGAAGAAGTGCTAATGATTCTGTCACCTTGTCACCCTTGAATGGTATTAAAATAACTTATCAGAATCATCAGCTAACACTTACAAGATACAGAATATGACATAGCCATAGCAGTAAATGAAGTAAAATGGTATCCAGGTTCAGTTTTATGTGCCGTATTTGTCAACATATAAAATGCATTTTCACATAAGATGTATCCCTACTTTACAAGTGTATTTTGTGGAAAAAACCCCAAATTTAACCCTTTGACATTCAGATTATTCTGTCAAATGTAATGCTTATTTATTCATATTATTTATATTATATTATTCATATTATTCATATTATTTTGCATTTAATCATGCACTATCTCATAGCTTTGAGATTTCAATTATGTGATTGTTTGATTTTAGAATGACATTGTAGGGCAGGTGTAAGGGGTAAAATCTGGCTGGCTTTAATGTAAAATAAATAGAATATATGAGCTGGATATGGCCAGTTTGAATGCTAAAAATTAACGTTTCATTATACACACACACACACACACAATATCCCATCTATAATATGGTTGCATGAGACACATGACAATTTTTGTGGCATTTATGCATCAGAAAAGTGCATTTTGTACACTAGCATATACTGTAAACAAGATAATACCTAGTATACACTATAATATAGTCATAATAACACATTGAGAAGAATGGTCATAGTGGTTGTTTTTCATTTAGTCCCACATGAAACCCTAATTGAACAACCCTAAGATCAAAGGCATTCCAACCATGACTAACTTGTTCTTCTTTTTCTTGTTTAAGATAGTTGGATGTGATAGGAGTGATATTTTGCGGCTATTTTTAGCAGGTCGAATGACCATGTACAGACTTTGTCCTTGGCTCATATGTAGAATAGTATTTAGCTCTAGAATGACAACATATATTTTTTTGTGACCAGGATTATATTAATAATAATAATAATAATAATAATAATAATAAATAATGGTTTCAAATTTTGGTACAATGCCAGCAATTTTGGGGGAGGGGTTAAGTCGATTAAATCAACCCCAGTGCTCAGTCCAGAACATGAAGACAGACAAAATACCACTAAACATTTTGCACAGAGTGCTAATGATTCTGCCAGGTTGCCAACTTCGACCAGGATAATATTAATAATAATAATAATCCTTTCTACTAAAGGCACAAGGCCTGAAATTTTGGGGGAAGGGACTAGTTGATTACATTGACTTAAGTGTTTCACTGGTACTCAATATATTGACCACCGAAAGGACGAAAGGCAAAGTTGACCTTGGTGGAATTTGAACTCAGAACATAAAGATTGATGAAATGCCGAAAAGCATTTTGCCCAGCATGCTAATGATTCTGCCAGCTCGCTGCCTTAATAATAATAATAATAATAATAATAATAATAATAATAGTAATAGTAATAGTAATAATAATAATAATAATAATAATAATAATAATAATAATAATAATGGTTCCAAATATTGGCATAGGGCCAGCAGTTTTTGAGGGGTAGGGGAAGTCAATTACATTGACCCCAGAACAGTGTATCTTAGTGGCATTATAACTCAGAACATAGAACAAGAAGAAATGTTACTAAGTATCTTATTCAGTGTGATAATGACTCTACCAGTTTGCTGCCTATTTAATAATAGATAGAATTCTTTTTCCTGTAGGCATAAAGCTTGAAATATTGGGGAGGATGCTGTTCAATTACATTGACCCCAGTGCTTGATTAATAATGGCAATAATAATGGTTTCTAAGATAGATAAAAGGCCATGAAGTTAATGGATTGGTAGAGCCATTAAAGTGTCTGATAAAACCTACAATAACCATAATAATCCTTTCTACTATAGGCACAAGACCTGAAATTTTGGGGGAGAGAACTAGTCGATTACACCAACCCCAGTGTTTCACTGGTACTTAATCTATCAACCCTGAAATGATGAAAGGCGAAGTCAACCTCAGCAGAACTGGAACTCAGAACGTAAAAACATGAAATGCCATGAAGCATTTTGCCCAGCATGCTAACAGTTCTGCCAGCTCACCGCCTTACAATAATCATAATAATAATTATGGTTTCTAATTAAGGTGCAAGGCTAACAATTTTGAGGGGAGAGGGTAAGTTAATACAGTTGACTACAGTACTTCAACGATGCTTAGGGTCAATAAAAGGCAAAGGTGACCGTGGCAGGATTTGAACTCAGGATGTAAAGAAGAAAGAACAAATACCCCAAGGCATTTTTTCCCTCATGCTCTAATGATTCTGCCAGCTTGCTGCGTTAAACAATGATGATGATGATTTCTTTTATGATAATATTAATAAGGGTTTCTTTTGCTAGTCACAATCAACCAAGACATTAAGGACAATACAAAGTCAAGAAATAAATCACAAAATGTGAGGTTTACATCAAGTAAAAAGAAGTCAACAAAAACAAAACATATAACAATAAAAATTCAACAAGACAATTCCTCCAATAGTGGGGAAGTTCCCCTAGGATAATTTGTGGGGAAACCCCTCACCAAAGCATTCCCCTAGTTTTCTTCTCTACTTAGAATATTCAAAGTGAGCCCAATCTGTCTCACCAGTCTTGCCACTCTCACCTACCTTGCATTGAACACACTAGAAAGCAATGCCACCTTCTTCTTCTTCAAATGGTCTTTGAATAAGTTGACAAGAACTTGACCAGAAAGGAAAACACTGGTCTTCAAACCTTTCAGATGAACCTACAACACAACTTCTAATACAAGCCCTTCAAGTAGAGAAAGACCGACAACCCTTATCTGCTAAAGGAAAGTGGCATGCCAGTTTTTACTCTAGACTCAGTAAGATGGGTAGATTCGTCCTACACATGACAGCTGCTGTTTGACACAAGCCTGCAACTCAGTAATGCACAAACATTGAATGATAGCATGCAGAATGGTTTCATCACCCTGCATGCATCTTGGACAAGTCAGCTGTTAGTATTTTCTTACCTGCAGAGTTGTACTGCCATGACAAAGACTTTTGAAAGGTATCTTAATCCTTAATCTCTAATTTGAAAGTCCTCCAAAAGATACTCTTAAACTCTTCTTGTCGGTGCCTAGAGTCATTTCCAGGCCAGGCTAGGCCGTTGTTGTTTATACCTTTCTCTAATCTGCTATAAAATATGAGAGCTGTTGTCCCTACTGATGGGATTGTTTAACTGGTAGAGTGCTATGAGTGCCTGGCAACATTCTCGATGCCAGCCACCCAACCTTGGTCTTCACTAAACCAGTAGTTGCAGCGCAGACAAAGGAAAGAGCTATGAAAAGATGTGTCATATGAAAATCACACACACACACACACACAGCAATTTGCCCTTATTTTCATTGTTGTCATTGTCATCACAATGTTCAAAATATTTTTGCAGATTTGTCAGCAGCAGTGATTGCTTGTGCATCATCAGTGATTTCCTTGTTAAAACACCACAGACAGATGGTGCTGGTAGTTGAAGGATCTCCTGACCAACAGAACTTGTCCCTTCTAAAAGAAATAGAAAAGCATGCACCCTAGTCTGGTCAGATGTTTCTTGGGCAAGGTAAAATGGTCACCAACAAGATGATGCAGACAATACCCTCTTCTTTCTGTCCTTTCATAGACAACTTCCTCTCAACCCATTTCTGAGAGAGATCGGCCACCTTCTTCATAACCTCGTCCCAATTCCTATCCACCTGAAGGTCCAGTCTAAACCAGGTTCCATTTATTATGACCAGTGCTTTGGTTATAGCAACTAAAATCATTGCTGGTTAGCATAGGATTACCTTCCCAGGTACAAGGTTGCAAGCCCTGCAACTTGTCCCGGTTCATGTGAGCTCCGATACACTTCCCTCTTCTAGTATGGTAGTGGCTGCTTCTAAGAATGATTTCACACATTTTGGGAAAGATTCAGTAGATTTGGTTAATGTCAGTGCTTGATTGTAATATTTATTTTAGTGATCTCTGAAGGACGAAAGACAAAGTCAACCATGCCAGGATTTGAAAACAAACCATAAAAGTGAAATACTGTAAAATTATGCCTGACATTCCAGCATTTCTACAACCCCAGTGTTTGACTTATACTTATTTTATCAACCTCAAAAGAATGAAAGGTAAAGTCAACCTTGGCAGCATTTGAACGCAGGACATAAAGTTGGAAGAAATGCCACTCAGCATTTTGTCCTGCATGCTAACAACGCTGCTAACCCACTGCCTCAGTAGTAGTAGTAATAATAATAATAATAATAATAATAACAATCCTTTCTACTATAGGCACAAGGCCTAGAATTTTAGGGAAAGGAACTAATCGATTACATCGGCTCTAGTACACAACTGGTCCCTGAAAGGCCGAAAGGCAAAGTCGACCTCAGCAGAATTTGAACTCGGAATGTAGCGATGGGTAAAATACTGCTAAGAATTTTGTCCAGTGTACTAATGATTCTATCAACTTGCCACCTTAATAATAATAATAATAATAATAATAATAATAATAATAATAATTCTTTCTACTGGAAGTACCTGGTCAGTGCATCACTGGTACTTAATTTATTGACCTTGAAAGGATGAAAGGTGAAGTCAACCCCGGTGGTATTTGAACTCAGAATGTGAAGACAGACGGAATACCACTAAGCATTTCACCTGGTGTGCTAATGATTCTGTCAGCTCGCCACCTTAATAATAATAATAATAATAATAATAATAATAATAATAATAATAATAATAATTTCTTTTATTGGCCACAAGAGCTAGACACTTGTCCAAGGTGCCATGCCATGGAATTGAACCCAGAACCATATGGTTGGGAAGCAAACTTCTTACAATACGGCCACAATAATATTTGTTAACCATGGTAACAAAACACAACAGAATATACAAGAGAAACCATTTATTGTAATATTATTTATATATTATACATAACAATAAATATAACATATGTGATATGTGTACAGTATCGTTCCTCAAATATAAAAACCCCCAAAATATAATTATTTACTTTTTTATTTAATCAATTTTTGTAAGCTCAGTAATTTGAGATTTTTTTCTTAAAAAGAAATCATTGTATATCTTTATAGTCATGGTTTTTTTGGGGTTATTTTTTTTTACCCTGTTTTAACAGAAAAATAAATAAATTCATCTGATATCCTGCAATATAACATAACAAAATAAATAAACCATGATACCATAGCATATGATATTTCCACTGAAACACCATCAAAGAATGATTTCTTCAACACTGTCCATGGAATTGTCTAAAGAGTCCAATGTTGACCTCTTCTCAAACCTATTCATTTGCTGACGAGATGGCAACAGCTTTGTGGAATGTTTCTCATTGTTTCTGCTGTCATTTCTCAACACATTGCTGACATCCCAAACATCTGGTTCTGAAGAGCCAATGTGGTTTGAGTCCCCATCACTATACTTAAAACCTAAAAAGTCTCCATTGCTTGGCAGATTGTCTTGGGGAGTGTCTTCAAGTAGCTCTTTGAAAATACTGTTCTTGTTCTTTCCAATTGACTTTTGGTGCCATTTAGCATCATTGGCATCTCCATTTCTTCCTTGAAACTCATTCATAGGTTTGTAAGAAGCCAACGATATATCTTGTGCCAAAAAATCATCAATGGATTTGTCCTTTAAAAGCAATAAATCATTTTTAATATCTAAGGGTGCCGTGACTTTTTCTGAGAATCCATTTAATGTTAATGGAGAATTTCTTCTATTAGAGTTATGTTCATTCACTGGACGACCCTGGTGAAGGTTCTCAGTCTTCTGTGAGAATGAATAATGTGTTTTATTATCAGCTTTAGTTGACACATTTTCATTGGAGAACATGCTATCAGACTTCAAAGGCATTTCAGGATTATCATCAATTTCTTTTAACTTTGCCAGCAGTAAATCCTTCTTTCTACGTTCCTCATCTTGTTTCTGTTTTAATTCTGCCATTTCCCTATCACTGTAGACCTGTTTCAGTTCTTCAGGTGCCTTCTTTGGTATTGATTCCTTTGGTTTTGTTTCTTCAATCTTTTCTAACTTGTAACCCAAATCATCATTTACACTTATCTTCTCTGTTTCCTTTCGCTTTTCCATCTGTTTGTTATCTGTATTCATCTGTTCAGCTATATCTGGCTCTTGCTCATAGCTGTCAGCTGTAAACTTCATTTCCTTCTTCTCCCACTCCTTGCTCTCTTCTTGTGTTTTTTCTGGAATTTTCTCTGTGTGGCCATGCTTTTCAGACAGCAATACTTTTGTATTGAATGCTTTACTCAGATGGTTAATATTTTGTACATTTTTTATATCTCCTGAATTCTGAGCAGTGGAAGAATTCTTCATTGCCAGCTTCTCTTGTGCCCTTTTCTGTGAGACAAGCAGAAGTAGAAATATTTTAAAACACAGACAAATGGAATGAATGAATACAAGGTTTCTGAGAAACTGAAATAAAGCAAGTGAGAATCAAAGGGCCTGACAGCCATATTAAGCGGGGGGTGGCTACTCTAGGATGGACATTAATGGTATACTTTGAGTGCTGAAACAAAGAGTAAGAGGTAAACTTAAACAATGTTTTATAAAATCAATGATGGATATTTAAATGAGTGTTGAATACATAAACAGTGTAAAAATGCCAAAGAGATATAATGTATAGTTTGAATATACAGCCATAATCCTACTATATATATATAAAACCTCACAGAGTATTTAAATAACCACTATCTAGTGACATATACTGAGCCTTTCAGTGTAGGTGAAAAGTTTCTATCAATTACATTTGTGAATTGGGTAAAATTCTCAGATACTATTTTTTGCAATCAATCTGCAAACGCTCTTCAAATATGAAGGCCATAACTCCTCATATTCTTTCCAAATATGATGTTCGAAGTTGAGCCAAATGAAGCAGACTTATGATCAAAAGTGTTTAAAGTCCATCCCATCATTTTTTCAGGACTATTAATGTCTTTTTTTTTATATGTATATATATTTTTTAAGATGACGGTTTGGTTTGAGGGATATTTGTCTGCTATCTCAAGCTGGTCAAGTAATCATGCTGAAACTCCCACAAGTGGTGTTCTTTGGGTCCTAAGATAGTGAGCTAACTTTTATAATATCACGTTATGAAAATGATACTATGTTTTGTAACTAGTATAAGAAATGTAAAGTAAAGAGTAGATAAAAACAGTAGAGAAGCTGACCAAGTAACATATTTCAAATATTCGTTCTTTTTGTTATTTTTCATTTTACTCTAGGCTCTCATGTGTTAGGATGCTACTGAAGATCTTGTCTTCATATATCATATAAATGGTATTGAAAAGTTCCTGGCTTTGGGTAAAAGAAAATACAAAATTTTATTCAACATATTCACTTCTCAGATTCACACACTTATTACAGTGTTCCTTCAGTTTTTCTAATCTCTGTAAAAGAAATCGGAAGGTCAGGCCTCCAACCAGGCCTTTTGCAGCCAGGAATTTTTCTGCACCCTCGCATATCTAGGATAAATCAGCTGCAATGAATCCCACTTTTCTAAAAACTTGAATTTGAACTCAGCAATTCAAATTCATGAACCATAAGTCGATATTAGTGTTGGTATTAGGAGGCTATATTCTGCTAGGTGGACTGGGCCATTTAAGAGTTACCTAACAGAGCCACATTGACACAATGCAATATTAGTGGTAGAATATAAACTGTTCATCTTTTGTCTATTGTCATGTACTCTAATGTATTTAACCCACCTTGCTCTTGATAATTATGTGCTGTGAATGAATGAAGCATAACTATGCTAGACTAAAAAATTGATACGTCTTAAATGTATCCATGGAAGAAGTAAATCACAAGGTCATCTTTGGGAGTTCTTTAGTCTAGGTGTGAGGGCTATACTAAAGAAGTGAACCCCCACTCTCTTTGAAACATAACAAAATTATATCATTCATGGGTCTGTCATTCTTCTGGGTTTTCACACTGCAGTCCCATAGCCCCAGCTTAAAGATGTTACTATATAGCAGACTTCAGAAATATTTAAGACCAACTGAGTCATAAGAAAAACTGAGTAGATAAGATACACAGAGCCCCAGATAAAATAAGTAGTAAGGCAGGCTTATTTAAAATCAATGTTAAGTTAATGATGAGAGGTAATGATCAGCATTGTGGTTTAGATCAGTGGTTCTCAACTGGGGTCTGCATGACCCTTAGGGGTCCATATAAGATTTTGCTGTTAAGGTTTATGTGCAATAAATTGGTTATATTTCCACAATAAACAAAATAGTTCAACAATTTTTTTTTTATACAATTCCTAATATTTAACTGTAAAAATATAATAGCATTCTTTTTTTAAACATTGAATGGGTATGAAAGTTCCATTTGAGTAAAATACAAATCAAAGGGGTCCATAGCTAAAAAAATTGTCGAGAACCACTGGTTTAGATAACCAAAACAAACAAAATAAGCCCTACACAGAAATATGTGCCAATAAGAATTTCAATTCCCCAATTTCAACTTACCAATTCCTTCTGTCTTCTTAATTCTTCATACTTCTTAATACGATGAAAAGGAGGAGTCATTGGAGGTATTTTCTCATTAAATTTGTTCTTAACGGAAGGAGTTGATCGTGGTGTGTTGAAGGAACCATTTAACTTGTTGGCAACAGCTTTTTGTCGGTTGCTGTAAATATTCCAAACTTCTAATTCTTTCTCCTTTTCCTACACAAAATAAAAAATTCAACAGTGGAGCAATAGGAAAAAAAGTGTCTTACTCAAGGACACAACACACTGCTGGGAATCGAATTCACAACCTTACGATTTTGAGCTGAACACCCAAACTACTAAGCCATGTGCCTTCCCACTTGGTTGTAAAGCAAGCTTCTTAACCACACAGCCATACCTACGTTTTTCTCCAGTTTATTTCCAGTCTTGTTCTTGCAGATCTAGACTGGCACCAAGTTGCCAATTCACATGACTAAATCAGCTTAAAATATATGGTGGTTGATTTAATTTTCATTTTCGATTGTATGTTATTCATGCATCTATAATGTGTGCAGACCTCATTTTCAACAAATGAAAGTCAAGTGTACACCGGATAATTCTAGAAAAGTTCTGTAGCGACAGCTTTATAAAAAACCAAATTTGGTGTGTTGTATCAGAGAGAGTTTCACTTACCTCGCTGCAGTCACAAAACTCTGCTCTTAAGCTGTTTTAAGAGCTACAAACTCAAACCAATGTGATTCCTCCTAATAGCTACCTTCACAGCTATAAACCAAATCAGAGTTGATGAAAAATCAACACCATACATTTTTGCAGCAATGTGTCAATCAGTAAGTTTTCAACTCCTGTGAATGTGATGTTCTTATAATATGATGCTGTCTGTTTTTCATAAAGCCTTGTACAATTGTAGCAATAAATATATATATAAATTGCCCCCCCCCCCCCCTGCTACAGATATAAAAGAGCTATCATATTTTTCAGCATCAAGGATGCTACTTTTTCTGAAAATGAAGCTTAAAAATTTACTGTGCATCCTATAAGACTAAGGTTACATTTTTTACATTTTCATAAACCAATTTTAACCTCAGTAAAGGGTTCTCTATGCTAAGCTCACCATGTCTCCACACTATAAAAGTTAAAGAAAATATGCAGACTAAAAGCATTCAATATATCTATATTGATCTATAGATTATTAACCACTAGCAAAACATTTTCATAAAGTATGTGAAAGTAGTGAGATCTTGTGTTTATGGTTATTGAAGTTTGAAAATTACCAGACCAAAATTTGGGATGAGGACATCTTTAAGATCGGAGTGTCTTCGAGTTGAGAAACTTGCTACTTACCAAAAGCTGCAGTTCCAACTGACCGAATTTCTCTTCCAAATTCTGTAAGGAGTTTTTCAACTTCTTGTTTTGGCTCTTCTCAATATTGATCTCGTGTTTGTGATTATTTATGAGATGTTCGGTATGGCTCTGTAAGTTCTGGTATAAATGAAGAAACAAAGTAAAAAAGTATTGAGGCAAAACAGATGTTAAAATAATATATCAGAGTGAGGAGGAAGTTATTACCATTGTTTAACCCTAAGTCAGCTCTGACCGAGCATGCTTACAATCAAAGGTGTTCCAGCCATGACCAACACAACGTTTCGTAGTACTTAAGATCATAGGGTTTGAGAGTTGACTTCTATTTTTAGAAAGTTTAATGAGTACACTGAGATGGCTCCTTCATTGCCTTGGAGATAATAGCGTAGGTGGTGATGATGATGATTATGAAGGGTCGGGAAGAGAGATCATTCATATCAATGTCAGGAATAAGATGAAGAAAATAACGATGATGAAGGAGTATTAGTTTTAGGGTGGTTGCCTTGATTAGGCTGCAGATATGAAGGATATTGATGTGTTGAAAGCAAAGATGACAGTGATAATGGTTGAGGTGGTGGTGATGGTTGTTGTCGTGGTGGTGCAACTATTAGCAATAATGATGATGATGATGAGAAGGAAGCAGTGAAATAGATGGCAGGGAGACAATTATGATAACAGCAATAACAATGCTCCTGACAACAATAATGGTGGTGGTGGTGGTGGTGGCGGTAATGATAACTGGTGATTACAATAGCAACAGCTTTACAATACTGTATGTGATAATGATTTTTGTCATAAAAAATCTTTGACAGTTTCTCCTCCTACTCCTTACAGTTAATCAGATTCTCCAAAATGATTCCACCACTACAACCCCCACCACCACCACCACCACCACCACCACCGCCACCACTCCCCCACCCCAACACTGCAAAGTAGAAATAACTGAAAAGAAAAAAGAAATCATAAAAAACATAAAATAAAGGCAAAAATTTACCTGAATCTTCTTCTCTGATTCCTCTGTCCTTTGTTCGGCAAGTATCAACTTCCGAGTGAGCTCAGCTCTGTCTATCAGTTGTTCCTCCTCAAGAAGTATCTTGTACTTGTTCAGCTTATTTTTGGTTCGTTCTAATTCAGCATCAGCCTCCCGCAGAGATTCTTCTGATTTTCGATAACGAAATTTCAGACTACGTATCTGTTCCCGAAGCATTTTCAATTCTTTGTTGTGAGAATCAATCAGACTTGGAAGTTTGTTTTTGCTGTTATCAAATTTTTCGATGATTTTCGCTTGCCGCAATTCCATCCGTTTCAATAGTCGGATTTCTTCCTTCTGCTTCTCAATTTGCAGCAAGAGATCTCCATTCATATTTCTCAGTTCATTGTTGTGTAGCTTGCGTACTGATAAAATCTTTTGTTCAACATCACTAGAAGGGGTGATCCTCAAAGAAAACTTGGAAGGTCGTTTCATCTTCTGGTGGTTATGAGATTTTTTTACTATTGCTAAAGGAATGAAATAATAAAAAAAAAAAAAAACGTTACTGAGAGAACAAGAAGGAAAATGAATAAACTATTTATTATGGTAGGGAAAACAACAGAGCAGAAATAAATGGAAAGAATTTAGCTTATTCATGTTATTATGACTGATGTCAAATTAAGGTGGTGAACTGGCAGGTGTGTTGGCATGCCAGACAAAAAACTTAGTGGCATTTCATCTATCTTTATGTTCTGAGTTCAAATTCAATAGAGGTCAAATTTTCCCTTTATCTTTTCAAGGTTGATAAAATAAGCACCAGTTGAACAATGGGGTTGATGTAATTGACTATCCCCCTATCCCAAAATTTCAGACCTTGTGTCTATAGTAGAAAGGATCATGACAAATATCAATGAAATAAAGATATTTGGTGACCCATGTATGTTTGAAGAAATTTGCTTTGTTCAAAAACTTACAGCGAAAATGTCAAAAACTAAGGCTGTATGAAGTACAGAGGAGAGTTGAACAAATTTCAAGTTATTTCCAGCAAATATTATATAATATAAAAGGTTTATGTGGATATCTGAAGAAATGAACCCCATGATAACAGTTGTTTTGGAGGCAACTCAC
Source organism: Octopus bimaculoides (assembly GCF_046866305.1). Classification (NCBI taxonomy): domain Eukaryota; kingdom Metazoa; phylum Mollusca; class Cephalopoda; order Octopoda; family Octopodidae; genus Octopus; species Octopus bimaculoides. The sequence continues at coordinate 39,169,071 of NC_142945.1, read as the reverse complement.
ACCAAAGGTAATTTTCTCTGCTGACGTCAGCACTCAGCATACGACAATGGTTTGGCATATATTTACATCAACAGCAAGCACTGTTTATTTATGTAAACTATCATCACTGGGTAGAACGCTCCTGCAGTATTACTGCAGAAATAAGATCACACAACAGCATAAGCCAAACAAATAGCATACACTGGCTTAACAAAACATCTTCACAACTTAATTTTGGTATGAAAAATTTGAAAACAGGGTGTAATACATAATGGAACATGACAGTCTGTGCATAAATATCTTGTTTCTTTGTGGTGACTATACGTTGCACACACAACACATTACTTTGGCACATTCTTCTTTTTTTAAAGCAAGTACACAGCAAGTGTAGAATTACGTCAACTGCTGGCATGAGGTTAAATTCATTCGAACATGTTTAAGAAGTTTCCTAGCCACATGGTTTATTGGTTGTCACATTGTGTGGAATTTTGAGTAAGTGTCTTCTTCTATAGCTGCAAAATTATCAAAGCCTTGTTAGCAGATTCAGTAGATGGAAACAGAAAGAAGCCAACCATATAAATATATATGTGTGAAATATGATCTTTAGTTGCATATGATTATATATGCATGTGTGAAATATATTTGAAGCCTTATGGAGGTGATGACAAGTCACCGAAACTTCTGGTGATTTGCTGTGTTTGAGAAGACATGTCAAGCTGAGTGAATCGTGATCATGGCCAGTGTTGGTGGCACGTAGGAGGCACTTGAGCTGGTGACATTTAAAAGGCACCTTTGCAGGTGATATGTAAAAGGCACCCATGCCAGTGACACATAAAAAGCATCCGGTACACTCTGTAAAGTGATTGGTGGTAGGAAGGATATCCAGTCATAGAAACCAACCCAAAACAGACTGGAGCCTGGTGTAGCTCTCTGGCTTATGAGCCTCAGGCAAACAGTCTCACCCATACCAGAACGGAAAACGGATGTTAAATGATGATGATGATATGTATATGAATGTGATTTTGAGTGTGCATGTGTGTTTTTGCCATCTTGTCTTGACATTGCATGATTATTATAAACAAGATTATTATAAACATAGGCGCAGGAGTGGGTGTGTGGTAAGTAGCTTGCTTACAAACCACATGGTTCTGGGTTCAGTCCCACTGTGTAGCACCTTGGGCAAGTGTCTTCTACTATAACCTCAGGCCAAACAAATCCTTGTGAGTGGATTTGGTAGATGGAAACTGAAAGAAGCCCGTTGTATATATGTATGCATATATACATGTGTGTGTGTGTGTATATGTTTATGTGTCTGTGTTTGTCCCCCCAACATCGCTTGACAACCGATGCTGTTGTGTTTACATCCCCGTAACTTAGCGGTTTGGCAAAAGAGACCGATAGAATAAGTACTAGGCTTACAAAGAATAAGTCCTGGGGTCGATTTGCTCGACTAAAGGCGGTGCTCCAGCATGACCACAGTCAAATGACTGAAACAAGTAAAAGAGTATAAGAGTATGTATCACTGACATGTGTGTTTTGTGTAAAATTAAATTCTGGGAGATCACACAGCTGATACTCAGAGGTTTACCTTCTTACTTTGCACAGCAATGAAAAGCAGAAATATGAAATGCAACAATGTGGTATCTCAGATTTTAATGAATATATAAAACCATCTATATTTATTGAGCACCTTTTTTGTCATACTTGTAAACACAAACATACAAACATGCTCATGTACAAAAATAACTCCTTATTATTACCAGCAATGCACAGCCCCAAAAATACTTCAGTATTGAAATGTGTAAATACATGTAAAGTTGCCACATGAATTCAACACTTCAATTTTTTATGAAATACCTTACAGAAAAGATGTATGAATAAATTAGCTGGATGCAGTTTAATGTTTTACAAGTTTATTCATCTACATCAGGGGTATATATTCCAGGGGTACTAGGTGTGCACTGCACACCCATCGAAAATGGCAAACTCATTATAAATATTAACCTTATTCATTAATTTAATCACAAATCATAATGGAAAACTTTTGTTATACCCCTACTTGAAATTTGGTGGCAATGGGTGTCCTGAAATAACACTGCACACCTCACAGCACATTGTATCATAATATGGTACTGGTCGTATTATAGAATAATGGGAAGATGGCAAAAAATTAACAAAGGGTGTGTGACAGCTTAGACAGTATGGTCGCATGTTTGTTTTCATGGCGAGAAGTTGTATGTTTAAATTAATTTAAAATTCCTTTACATGAAACTGTTAGTCATAGTATGGTCAGTGTGGCAGCACACTCAATGACAAAAACCACCAGATGCCACTGATCTACATCACTATATACTTTTATTCTTTTATTTGTTTCAGTCATTTGACTGTGGCCATGCTGGAGTACCGCCTTTAGTCGAGCAAATCGACCCCAGGACTTATTCTTCGTAAGCCTAGTACTTATTCTATCGGTCTCTCTTGCCAAGCCACTAAGTGATGGGATGTAAACACACCAGCATCGGTTGTCAAGTAATGTTGGGGGGGACAGACACAGACACACAAACATATACATACACACACACATATATATACACACACACACACACACACACACACACATATATACATATATACGACAAGCTTCTTTTAGTGTCCGTCTACCAAATCCACTCACAAGGCTTTGGTTGGCCTGAGGCTAGAGTAGAAGACACTTGCCCAAGGTGCCATGCAGTGGGACTGAACCCAGAACCATGTGGTTGGTAAGTAAGCTACTTACCACACAGCCACTCCTGCACCTATATACATAAAAGTAATAAAATTTTATTATCATTATTTATTTAATAGTGTTAAAAGGACAGTCATTTCAATTTTTCTTTCGTATCTTTGTGCACAGTCCTTAACTATTCTAGCATGTTGATTATCTAACACTCTTATTTAGTGGAAATCTTGTTGATGACTTAATTAAAACCCATGTTACATTGATAGACTGACAATGAATGGTTTGATGCTGAATATTCTTAGACTGAACCGATGCCTTATTCCCAAACAACTCAACAAACTGAAATAAAATGTTTTGCCCAGAAACACAACAAAAAATACCAACAACAGGTTTGAACATGTGAACTCTGAGGAAGTAGTACAAAGCTTTCATCACCACCGTCACATCCATATTAATCACCATTACCACCACTAATACCACATCAAAGTCAGGCAACTGGTCAAGAGTGTTCCTCAGGTCTCTATAGCAATAGAGGGAATAGAAAGGTTGGTAGCAGAAGTGGTGGTGGTGGTAATTCAATGATTTAAGTTGTCAACAAAGAAGCTTTTATTTGTATTATTTAACACTGAAAGGGTTTAGTCAGCATTATTTTTTTCCCTTCTGTTTGAATCTTTCCCAAAACAATATAGGATTATTAAATAACCTGTATAAGGGAATACAATATCTTTTCTCTTTGTTTCCATATATTGATATTACCTTACATATATTGCCTAACTTCCCATCTGCATTGCCCAAAGGTTTTTTCCAAAGATACATTTACATGCATTGCAATGCCACAAGCAGACTATAATACTCTTTAATCATTAGCTACTTTCAAACCAGGCTGCAAATTATTATTCCTTGCTAAGTAAGTTTTATTCACCATTCATTTCCAAAACAAACTGGCTTCATCAATATTTATAATTTGTTCATCAACATAAATCCCATTTCCAATAATTTTTTTATCAGTTCAACAGGATATCTAGTTACTGTACCACCATCTGCATTTGCATTTTCCTATAATGTTATTGATTTCAAATCATTTCCTAAACCTGTTGGACCATCCAAAACTTCCAGAAATTGTTTTGCTAATTTTTCCAACAGTTTCATTTTCTTTCATTTTTTTTTTTGAACAGCTGCTAACAGACCAACGATCATTGTTTTGATAGCCATTTGACTTAAAGGAATATCCATTTATCATTGCAATCTTCGATCCAAATTAGCAAGAGATGTTCCATTTCAATCATTGCAATGCTTCTGTTTCTTATTGTTTGGAAATTCAATGATGAAGCAACACTGTCTCTATAGTCTTTATAAAGCTTCATGCTCTGAATAATATTACAAGTTGTTGATTCATTGATAGCATGGTCTTGGCCTAGTTTAGCTTTGGTAGCATCACTTCCATGTTTTGTTATTCATTGATAATTTTATTTCCAATCCTGTAACTTTGTTCTTCTCATTAGAACTGAACTGGAGCTGCTCAACAACAACAACAGCAGCGACGACGACAACAACGAAAACAACAAATACCATAAGAACTAGAATTTAGATCCAATAATTTTTTCTACTATAGGCATGAAGCCTGAAGTTTGAGGAGAGAGAGGGACAGTTGATTGCACTGACTCCAGTGATTGACTGGAGTTCAACTTTGGTCAGCTTTGATTTTCATGCTTTCAGAGTCAATAAAGTACCAGTGATTGACCGGTACTTTATTGACCCTGAAAGGACGAAAGGCAAAATTGACCTCAGCAGCATTTCAACTCAGAATGTAAAGCAGGAAGAAATGCTGTTAAGCATTTCACCTTGTACACTAATGATTCTGTCAGCTCACTGGATGGATTAAGATGACAGACTGACAATGAATGGTTTGATGCTGAATATTCTTAGACTGAACTGATGCCTTATTCCCAAACAACTCAATGAACTGAAATAAAGTGTTTTGCTCAGAAACAACAAAAAATACTAACAGCAGGTTTGAACATGTGGACTCTGAGAAAGTAGTACAAAGCTTTCACCACCACTGTCACCCCCACATCCACATTAATCACCATTACCGCCACTAATACCACATTAAAACCAGGCAACTGGTCAAGAGTGTTCCTCAGGTCTCTATAGCAATAGATGGAATAGAAAGATTGGTAGTAGAAGTGGTGGTGGTGGTGGTGGAGGAGGTGATTCAATAATTTAAGCTGTCAACAAAGAATCTTTTATTTGTATTATTTACCAAAGCGTCAAAATTTGGGAATGAAGTGTAAGGTAAGAGTGAAAGAGAGAGAGAGAAGGAAAAGAGTGAGAAAGAGAGTTCAATTTATTGAAGCTTATGGCAAGTTGAAGCAACAAATGTCAGCTTCACAGGTTTTATTTATTAATGTGTGATGTGTGTACGTGTGTATTTACTTAACAATTTACAATCATTATTTTCCCATTGTCATGGGTGGGATGAGTTTGTTAATTTAATTATTTATGAATGAATTGTTGGAGAGCTAGTATTAAAGCTAGATGCACTTTCTGTTATTGTTGTCCAGTAAGAATGAAACATGTTATACTGAGTCACGTAAGATTATTTATTTTGCCTGAGCACACAACTTTAGGAATTGAAACTCAATGTGGTTGGGTACTCAGAGGAAGTGAGATACTGAGGGTGACAGGAAGAAGTGAGGCAGAATGTAGGCGACAGGAGGAAATGAGACAATATGGGTGACAGATCAAGGTGAGAGAGTATAAGTGACAAGCTGAAGTGAGTCCCTGTGTGCTGACAAGAGGAAGTAACACACAATAGGTGACAAAAGGAAATGATAAAATGAGACACTGTCTGGGTAACAAGAGAATGAGAGACTGTGGATGATATGGGGAAAGTGAGACACTTTGTGTGGCAGGAGCAAGATAGACACAATGTGAGTTGACAAACAATGGTAAGACACTATGTGGGAACCTAGAGAAAACAAGACACAATATGACTGACAGGAGAAAATGAGACACTGAGTGGAACGACAGGATAAAGTGAGACAGATTGGTGACAGGAGAAAATGAAGCTTATTCTTTTATCTTTTAATTGTTTTAGTCATTAGACTGCGGCCATACTGGGGCACTACCTTGAAGAACTTTTAGTTGAATGAATTGACCTCATGGCTTATTTCTTTTAAAGCTTGGTACTTACTCTATTGGTCTCTTCTGCCAAACTGCTAAGTTATGGGGACATAAACACACCAACACTGGTTGTCAAGATGTGATGGGGGAACAAAAACAGACACACACACAAATACACACACACACACACACATAATAGAATTCTTTCAGTTTCTGTCTACCAAATTTTGGCACAAGGCCAGCAAGTTTGGAGGAGGGTGTAAGTTGATTACCTCAACCCCAGTACTCAACTGGTACTTATTTCATCGACCACAATGAACTGGCATTTATTTTATCGACCCCAATGGGAGGAAAGGCAAAGTTGACCTCAGAAATGTAAAGATGGATGAAATGCTGCTAAGCATTTTGCCTGGCGTGCTAATGATTCTTCCAGCTCACAGCCTTAGAGCTGAAGAAGTATTGCAAGACATTTTCATAATGCACTAATGAGCCTGATAGGATTCCAATATTTGGTTGATTGGTACGTTATTTCATGAGGGACAAATGGCAAAGCTGACCTCAGAGGGATGAACAGCAAAGTTGACTCAACAAGATTTGAACTCAGAGTGAAGGACTGTATCTATATAACACATGGCGGCATGTGGTTTAGTAGTTAGGGGTGTTGGATTCATGATTGTCAGATTGTGGTTTCAATTCCTGGACTGGGTGATACACTGTGTTCTTGAGAGTAAAATATTTCATTTTACGTTGCTCAGCTGGCAAAGATGAGTAATCTTGCGACAGATTGGTGTCTCATCCAGAGGGGAATATATAGGCCAGAGAAACTGGGAAACCAGTTTCATGAGTCTATGTAACTCAAGAAGGAGCTATGGTGACATGTGGCTCAGTGGTTAGGGTGTTGGACTCCTGATTGTAAGATTGTGGTTTCGATATCTGGACTTGGCGACATGTTGTGGTTCTTGAACAAAACACTTCAATTTCCATTACTTCAGTCCACCCAGCTGGCAAAAGTGAGTAATTCTGAAATGGACCGGTGTCCCATCCAGGGAGGAATTTATGCACCATGGAAACCAGGAAACTGACCCTATGAGTATATATGATTTGGAAGAAATCCTGTATCCATTTTTTTTTTTTAATTATATAACACAAGGAATTTTTAGTAAGATGCTTTAACAACTCTTGGCAGATGAAATAAAAATAAAAATGAATAAATAAATAAAAAAATGGCAAAGAATTGGCAAAAAAAAAAATCAAGCAAGCATGAAGAACAGATTCTTCAAAGGGGAACAAACTAACTTTTCCTTGCTGATGACTGTTTTGTATGTACAGTTACCTCACTTTCAGCATCTGACTCAAAGCATTCACTATAGTTGTCAGGCTTTTCAGATGGAGATGCACGTAACACCTCGTTTTCCTCAGATGACTGAGAAGCACTCGAAGAGTCACTCATATTTCAGGCAGCAAAACATGAAAAGAACTCCAAAAGGAAGTTTTATGCAGATATTTTGGTGCATGAAGTTGCTCTTAGTTGGAATGGTTAATTGTCGATTTTCTGCTGTTTGCGGAAGTGTGGCTGGGATCTAGGGAAAAGGAGAAAAAGAAAAAAATGAGAAAAACCAGTGAAAGTAAATGACTTACAATTGTGTAACATTTACTGCAATAAAGTGTTTTCATTTGCATAGGCAAACATGATGGCATGGTTAAAAAGTTTGAACCAGGGACCAACGGTTGTGAAACAATCTTACTGCATGGCACTTTGAACGAACACTTGTGCCATTATCTTGTGAGTGGAATTTGGTACAGAAATTGTGCAGCTATGTGTACTCTTTTTACTCTTTTACTCTTTTACTTGTTTCAGTCATTTGACTGCGGCTATGCTGGAGCACCGCCTTTAGTCGAGAAAATTGACTCCAGGACTTATTCTTTGTAAGCCTAGTACTTATTCTATCGGTCTCTTTTTGCCGAACCGCTAAGTTACGGAGATGTAAACACACCAGCATCGGTTGCCAAGTGACAAAACACACATACATACACACACACACACACACACACACACACACACACATATATATATATATATATGTATATATATATATATATATATATATACGACGGGCTTCTTTCAGTTTCCGTCTACCAAATCCACTCACAAGACTTTGGTCGGCCCAAGGCTATAGTAGAAGACACTTGCCCAAGGTGCCACACAGTGGGACTGAACCCGGAACCATGTGGTTGATGTTCTTATGCATGAATATACATAAATACAAACATATATGATATGTAAGTAAATATATATATAGCTGTAGAAACTCTGCCAAATCTGATTGGAGCCTGGTGTAGCCATCTGGTTCACCGGTCCTCAGTCAAATCGTCCAACCCATGCTAGCATGGAAAGTGGACGTTAAACGATGATGATGATGATGATGATGATGATATATATATATACACGTCCAACCCATGCTAGCATGGAAAGCAGACGTTAAACGATGATGATGATGATGATGCTTTATATACTTACTGTTAACAAAAGTTAAGATGTATGGTGTTCAGTTAATAAATGAAAAATGCATTAATGAAAAGACAAGAGAGAAGGAAAGAGAAAGTAGGGATGCTGGAAAAGGAATATTAGGACAAGAGAGAAAGAAAGAAAGGTAGAGTCGCAAAAAATGTATACAAAGTTACTATATATATATAAAATATATACAAAGTTACTATATATATATAAAATATATACAAAGTTACTATATATATATAAAATATATACAAAGTTACTATATATATAAAAAATATATACAAAGTTAGAAAAGTTGGGATGCATGGCGTTCAGTTACTCAATAAAGGCATTAGATACTACAAAATGTATGACAGACACAGAAAGGCCCTAAGCCTTCCTCAGTTATCAACCAAAAATACTAATACCCAGTTTATATATATATATATACACACATATATATCGATAAATGTACATGTAAATACACACACACACAAACACACACATACACATACATGTAAATACATGTATATATATACCATCATGATTGTTTTAGCATCCTGTCTTCCATTATTACAGGGGTTTGATTCAGTTTATTGAAATAGATTTTCTATAGCTGGATGCCCTTCCTGTCACCAACCCTCACCTGATTCCAAGCAAGGTAATATTTCCCCATGGCCAGACATGTTTTTGCTAAATATTGGAAATGAATGACACTGCTTGTAAAACAGTGACACTCATACAACTGTTATGCAATGTCAGTACACAGGAACAGACAGAGAGACACACACAGACTTACTCTATGTCATAAATTGGAATGTGTGTGTCTGATATGGTTTTTTGAACCTGCCTAGAAGGAATTCAACTCTGAATAAGAATTGGCTCAGATCATGATAACCCATCTAATCCATGTCAAAACAGAAAATGAACATAAAAATGATGATTATTATCATGAGTGTGTTTAAGGCAGAGAGCTGGCAAAATCGTTAGCAGACTGGTCAAAATGCTTAGCGGTATTCATCTGCCCCTACCTTCTGAGTTCAAATTCTGCTGAGGTCAACTTTCCCTTTTATCCTTTCAGGGTTGATAAATTAAGTACCAATGAAACACTGGGGTTGATGTAATTGACTAGTCCCCTCCGCCAAAATTTCAGACCTTGTGCCTTTAGTAGAAAGGATCATTATGAGTGTTTGTGTGTGTCGGCTTGTGTATGTTGTAAATGTGTGTGTGTGTGTGTGTGTGTTTGTGTGCATATTGGTTCAAAATGGTATGAGACATTGTATCTCATTACATCAAAGGTAATCTAGCAGTTTGATAATCAGAAATTGACAAAATATGTACTGGTGTCAATATGATCAATGTAAACCTTGAAAACTGAGTTCCAGCATGGCCACAACCCAGTGAAAGAAAGTAATAACAGAATAGTATCATTTGCATTATACTGTTTACATACATGTGCTTCCATACAAATTCCAGAGAGAGAGAGAGAGAGAGAGAGAGAGAGAGAGAAAGAGAGGGAGAGATGGGTGAGAGAGAGATGGGTGAGAGAGAGATGGGTGAGATACAGTGAGGGAAGTGGGGAGAGAGTTTGATGTCAACCACTAAAAATACTGGTAAGCAGCAGACAGAAAATATAAGGAGGAATGTTATAAAGAAAGAGAAGAGAAGCATAGTGTGAGTAAGTAACAGAGTAAAAGAAGAGAGGTGGAAAGAAGAAAGAGAGCTGCAACAACAGAGAGAGGAAATTAGAGAGCTAATGTCATAAAATAACAGAGGGCGAGAGAGGGAGAAAGGGAGAGAAAGATATTGATGTACAATGTTGAAGTGCATATGTATGTATATATGGGAAGGGGGATAATGGAGTAAAGTGGGAGAGAAAGACTGTTCATTGAGAGAGGAAACTATAGAAAAGAAATAATGACATATGTGAGTGAGTGAGTATAATGAAGGAGAGTGAGGGAGAGAGAATGTAAGAGTAAGGGAATAAAGAGGGAAGGTTGGAAACATTGTGTTAGAAAGAGAAGAACAAGGTGTAATTTGCACGTTTTGAAGAATACAGCAAGTAATTGCAAGTCAAACGTATGGAGACGTTTTCAGCCACAGAGAAACTTCAAATTAGATAGAAAATGAAGATTATAAACATGAAGAAGTCACAGCTCTCAATGGAATCAGAAAGTAGAAGAAAAGTTGCAAAACGACAAGAAGAAACACAAGAAAAAAAAAAAGAAAAAAGAAAGGAAGCTGAAAGCAGAATCAAGGTTTGAAGTAAAAAGAAAGCTAAAAGAAGACAAAACGAAACACAAGAAGAAAATATAGTAAGGCTTCAAGCAGAAAGATTAAGAATTACTGAAAGGAAACAGAAATAAACCAAGACTTTAATTATAAAATCATAATTATAGAATTGGTAGCTGTTGAACAATACAAGCAAAGAATTTCATGATTGCTAAAATTCATGTAAGATGGCTTTTAAAAGAAAGACGATGAAGATCTTGTTTCTAACTGTCAGTTTTATTTTCGATTAAAAAGTGATTTGACTAGAGTTCTGTAATTTCACATGGTTCAGTACACAATTAGGTTGGGGTTTGCTTTTTTTTTTTGTGTGGTGATTATTTTCTGTGGGTGGAATTAAACTGCAAGCCAACAAAATATTTGATAATTTCACAGTGCAAATATTATTTACTGCAGTGTGAATTATACCATCTTACAAGTAAGTTCAATATCAGAGCCCCTTGTTGTTCAACTTGGTAGAAATAGTAGCCCAATCTCCCTCAGATCTTATTGAGAAACACTGTACCAAATTGTATAATGGAAATATAAAACCATCCAACTCATCGATCTCCAGTAAAGTAGACATAGAATATTAAAACACTCAGCCTTTGTTGTTTATTGAACTCCTTTGATCTGCAGATAAGACACTTTGAAGAAAATATTTATTAAATAGTATTTCTACAGACAATACATTCCTTCCTACTTGCCACTGTTTGAACCTCTAATCTACTTTACCCTTTTTTAATCATTTATTTTATCTTGGCTTTCTGAAAGCTTCTATTCCTTGTGCCTTCTACTCAACTATCACAGACAGATATAACACAGGATGGAGATGACACTAGGTTCAGCAAAATAAATCCATCCTTATTGGTTTACCTATCATAAAGACATCTGGTCTTGCCTCAGTTCTCTTTCTTAGCAATTTGAGCTAATAAGCGTATGCGTACAAGGCTAAATACATCTGCTCTATTTTCCATTTTTCTTCTTGATGTTCTGTTGGAATATAAGGGTGGAAGAAGGCTTCAAGACTGATAAGACATCTTTCATATTGCCACAGTCATGATTTAAGAATCACTCAGCTTGTTCTGTTAAAGTGGCTTGCAACAGCAAGAACATTGGTCCGCAACAAAACACAATGTTGGAAATCAAGATGTCAAGAAATATGGTGTGTGTGTGTGTGTGTGCACACGTGTATTGCATACATTTACATCTTATACATATAGTCTAGCTGTAAGTACTTAGCATTACTTGAGTAAGCAATATTGTGAGAAATAAATAGAAAGAAAATTATAACAACACAGGTTGATAGAATAAACAAATAATAACAATAATAATAATAATGATAATAATAATAATAATAATAATAATAATAATAATAATAATAATAATAATAATAATAATAATAATAATGATAATAATATAATAATAACTACATTATATTAACTAAACTTAAAATATATAACAGTTTTACTATTCTCCAGACATCTTGGTGTTGGAAATGTGTCTAAAAGGTTAGACATGAAGTAGACAAAAAAATAAAACTAAAAAGAGTAAATTATAATATAATAACTAAGCTTGGAGGGGAAAAAATACATATATAAGAAGTAGAATATAATAACTGTAATTTGAATTCATAATAGTTTCTCCTTCCACCACTTTTATATGTGTCCAATAGGTGAGGTTAGTGTTTGTGTGTGTATATGTATATATATATATATATATATATATATATATATATATATATACATACACAGGTGTGTATATATGTGTGTGTGTGTGTGATGGAAGTTATTTTATCAAAAACTGAAAGTGAAAATTATAATATAATAACCAAGTCTGAGAGAAAAACATGAAAGAACTAGAATATAAATAACTTTAGTAAAAACATGAAGCAAGTTTCACCGTGTAATTCTGGTGGCAGAATCAATGCAGAGTTTCAATGCAGGAACTCATATAACAAGACTGGTTTCAAATGTGTATATGGTACAACATTTAATCACAAATTTCTTTATAAATGACAGGTAAACTTTGCGACATTATAAACAAAACAACAATTGAAAGTTAGACCAAATATACATTAGTATATTTTATAATATCTGGGATTACGTTAACTCTTTTAATGCCAACCTATCTGAGACCAACTATTCTAAAGTGTTCGTATTTTAATGAAACTCTTGATCAAAATCTTCATTATAACAGGAATAATATGAGGATCCACATGGCTAACATCAACATAGTAATATATGAATGCATGTGAGTGGCTATGTGGTTGAAAAGCTTGCTTTTCAACCATGAGGTCTCAGGTTCAGTTCCACTGCATGACACCTTAAGTATCATCTACTAAAGCCCTAGGCCAACTAAAGACTTGTGAGTGGATTTGGTAGACAGAAACAGAAAGAAGCTCATTATACATACATACATACACACACACACACACACACATACATACATACATACATACATACATATACAAAAACAAAGGTAACCGTGGTGATTGCAACAATTACCATGGAATATCTCTTCTCAGCACTGTTGGAAAGACCTTTGCCTGTGTAATCCTTTCCAGGCTACAACTGCTTGCTTCTCGAATTTATCCAGAATCGCAGTGTGGCTTTAGAAGAAGCAGATCAACTATTGACATGATATTCTCCATACGCGAACTTCAGGAGAAGTCCAGAGAGCAGAAAATGCCATTACATATGGCCTTCATTGATCTGACAAAGGCCTCTTCATCCTGCTTCAAAAATCGAATGTCCACCAAAGCTGCTGAGGATCATCGAATCTTTCTATAATGATATGCAATGGTTCAACATCAGCTGCCTTCCAAATAAAGAATGGGGTAAAGCAAGGCTGTGTCCTTGCTCCAACATTATTTAGCATCTTCTTGCTGTTGCTGTCACATGCCTTTGAGACATCAGACGATGGAGTGTTTCTGTGCAGTAGAAGTGATGGGAAACTGTTCAATCTCTCGTGTCTGCGTGCCAAGACCAAAATCAGAAGCATCCTGATCAAAGAGATGCTCTTTGCTGATGATGCTGCTCTGGTATCACACTCAGAAGAAGCCCTATACTGCAGCAAAGTCACAAACAAACAAAGCACATACATTGAGCATGTGTGGTCAATAATGTTTGCAACACTAGCCTTCCTTTTAATTCATTATTGAATATATATATATATATATATATATATATATATATATATATATATGCGCACACACACACATATATACAGACATACGCAAATACACATATATACACACAGACACACACACAGAAAAAGAAATATACATTTATCCATGTCTTCAAATTTATTTTATAAATTTCTATCATTTTTTCAATTAGATGGTTAGTTTAAGGAAACCCTCTATATTGACTCCAATACATGACCTTAATTTTCAACATTCATACATGGATTTTCGGGTAACTTGCATTTATTTTTGTCTTTAGCTAGATCTACTCCCTCTTACAACCCATCCATATTTTAAACATGAAAGACAAAGTAGACCTCAGCAGGACTTGAACTCAGAACTTAAACAATATGAAATTATACTGCTAGGCATCTAGTTCCATTGCTTTACCAATTTAGGTAATCCATACTAACAACATCCATACAATGCCCTTCTCTCTCTCTATCTCTCCCCTCTATGTTCTAGCTCAAGCAACAATCAATACTCTCCAAAACCATCAATACTGTGCCGTCAATTAAGTAGTGCTGCTTTCTATAAATGTACAATTATCAATATTCAATCAATCTGTTCCTTTCTCCATAGAAGACAATAGGAAGTGAGGTGACAATAGCTAACAACTTTACTTTATCCTGTCAGAGGGAGAAAATGTTCATTCTCTGTGATAAAGAACATTTCTTTTCTCGCCCACCCCATTTTCATGCTCATCAACATCATCTCGTCAATATCTGTGTTCAATAGAGGTTTCAAAAGAGTTACTACTACTTCAAATCGAGAGCCTGTTGGCATGGCTGTATGGTTGAGAAGTTTACTTGCCAACCATGTGGTTTTGGGTTCAGTCCCACTAAATGGTATCTTGGGCGAGCGTCTTTGTCCCAAACCAACAAAAAAATCATTTACATTTAAACAGACACATAGTCATACATGTATACATACCAACAACTGCAATCAATCGAACGAAAAATTTCAATTGGTCATTATTGAACATATTAAATAAAGATATATTCTACTGTATATTCTTTACTGAATCCTAACTTGGTAGTGAATTCTTTATTCATGGTGAATTTGTTTGTTACAATGAACAAAAGTACACACACACACACCATTTAACATCTGTTTTCCATGTTGGCATGGAATGGACAGTTTGACAGAAGCTGGCAAGTCAGGGTCCATTGTCTGATTTGGTATGGTTTCTATGGCTGGATGCCTTTTCTAATGCAAACCACTTTACAAGATGTACAGGGTGTTTATTATGTGGCACCAGCATTCATGCTTTTCACATGGTACCATATACATACTTACATCATCCACATCATTTAACATATGTTGTCCATGCTGGCATGGGTTGGACGGTTTGACTAGGGCTGGCAAGCTGGAAGGCTGCACCAGACTCCAGCCTGATTTGGTATGGTTTCTACAGTTGGATGCCCTTCTTAATGCCAACCACTCCGAGAGCGTAATAGGTGCTTTTACGTGCCACCAGCACAGGTGCCATTTGTGTGACACCGGTATCTGCCACAACTGCAATTTTGCTTGGCTTAATGGGTCTTTTTCTCAAGCATGACATAATGTCAAAGGTCTCAGTCATTGCCTCTGAGAGAACCAACACTCGAAAGGAACTCAGCCACTTTGCCTCCATGAGGTTAAATGCTCGAAAGGGACTCTCCTCCATGAGGCCCAATGCTCAACAGAAACTCACCTCTGTGAGGTCCAGCACTTGAAAGGAACTCAGCCACTTTGCCTTAAACACTTGAAAGGTGCTCTTTATGCGCCACTGGCATAGGTGCCACTTACATGACACCGGTATCAGTCACGACTATGATTTCACTTGGCTTGACAGGTCTTCTCAAGCACAGCATATTGCCAAATCGCTAGTCATTGCTTTTGTGAGGCTCAAAGTTCAAAGATCATGCTCTACCACCTCGTATCATGACTTCATGGGTCTACCTCTACCACAGATACCCTCCACAGTTAGAGATTGGTATTTCTTTACACAGCTGTCCTCATCCATATGCATCATGTTTTCCTTCATGTCTTCGTCTCATCTTTTCTTGGGTCTTCCTCTTCCACAGGCTCTCTCCACATTTAGAGATCAGTAGCTGTTCTCATCTATATGCATCACATAACCATACCAGTGCAGTCATCTCTCTTGCACACCATATCTGATGCCTCCTATGCCAAATTTTTCTCTCAAGATGCTTACACTCTGTCAAACATGCACACCAACATCACATATCCAGTGAAGCATACTGGCTTCATTTCTTTCAAGCCTGCGCATGTCTTCAGCTGTCACAGCCCATGTTTCACTACCATTTAACATAGCTATTCACACACAGGCATCATACAATCTGCCTTTCACTCTGAGAGATAGTCCCTTTGTTGCCAGTTGAGGTAGGAGCTCTCTGAACTTTGCCCAGCCTAATCTTATTCTCACAGCTATGTTCTCAGAGTATCCACCTCTGCTACTAACTTGGTCACCTAGATAATGGAAGCTATCTACTACCTTTAGCTTGACCCCTGACAGTTGATGGAGTCTATTTTCTGCACATTTTCAGCATATATTGTACCTGTGCATCTTCCACATACAAAAGCTATTTTCCCTGTTAGCCTTCCTCTGATATTGCTGCACCTTTTATGTGTCCAAAGCATCTTATGGAGTTTCTATCTATGCCTTTTCTACAGATCAAGCAGGGACATCTTCCTGAAGGGGTTTTGGATTTGTCTGCCTTCCTACTGACTAAGACCTTGGTTTTTGCTAGGTTAACTCTAAGGCCCTTCAATTCTAGACCTTGCTTCCATTCCTGGATCTTCTTCTCTAGTTCTGGTAGTGATTCTGCTATAAGAGCAAGGTCATCAGCATAGAGGAGCTCCCAGGGACAGCCTGTCTTAAATTACTCTGTTATTGCCTGGAGAACTATGATGAACAAGAGGGGGCTGAGGACTGATCCCTGGTGAACCCCTACTTGAACCTTGAATTCTTCGCTGTACTCGTTGCCAACCCTCACCTTACTGGTAGTGTCCCTGTACAAATCTTGTACAGCTCTCATCAACCATTCATCTATCTCTAGTTTCCACATTGACCACTAGATAAGGGATTGGGACACACACACACACATGTTAGTGATGCAGATAAACATGATTAGGCTTGATATATATATAAGAAAACAGGCATCGGATGTGGTGTGCAAGAAGGATGACTGTGCTGGTATGGTCATGTGATGTGTATGGACAAGGACAGTTGTATAAAAAAAGTGCTGATCTCTAACTGTGGAGGGAACCTGTGGAAGAGGTAGAGCCAGGAAAACATGTGACAAGGTGATGAAGCATGATCTTCAAATGTTGGGCCTCATGGAGGCAATGACAGGTGACCAAGACCTTTGGCAATATACCATGCTTGAGAAGCCTCATCAAGCCAAGTGAAATCGTATGTATGTATATGCATATATATATATATATATATATATGTATGTATACAGAGAGAGAGAAAGCAAGAGAAAGAGAGGTTTGATGTGTGTGTGTGACATTCAACAAATGAAACAGGAATACCCAGCCAGTCACCGTGATGATACAATACAAGTCTAACCCAAACAGTCTTCTCATAAAGCAATATAACTTATTCTTAATTAAGTTGAAGTATTCAGGATTACATGTCCTGCCATAACAGCAACACAACAAAATGCTTGTATTGTGGGGTTTGTACTCATAAACTATGAACTACTCTATTCATTCACATACACACTGCCTACATTACTACAATCAACTAACACTACATAAACACACAGGATCTCCAATATATCATGTTCAAGGAGATTATATTCCTTGAGATCTGTTGTTAGCCATCAAACATTTCATGCACCAGTCCACCATATGCTTTTATTACCATGGATATTATTGTATCCAGCAGTGGTAGACCTCTGAGAAGAGTTAAAAACAAAAGCATCATAATACAGCATTATTTTTTTATTATGAGAGGTTTTGTGCAACCTGGATTATTTTTTCTTATTCATCTATTAATACCTTGTATAAGCTGTCAGCTAATTGGATTTGAGACTGGAAGAACCAAGGAGAATACTGTACAAAAAGACAGCAACAATGAGCAATACTTAGATGGTGACAGTTCTGATAGTGCCAGCATAGAAACCCATTTAAGAGTACAAACAGCAAAGGTTACCAGACTGTGAACAACCAAAGCAGACTGCCTCTTTGCTGTTAGCTTCCTTAGCTGGCTTCCAAAGTAGAGATAACAAAAAGTTGATTTGTATAGTGAGTCAATATTATGCAGAGGGCAGGATGTTGTGGAAATTATGAGCAGGTGTATGTATGGACGTATGAATATATATGTATGCATGTGTATGAGAGAGAGAGAGAGAGAGAGAGAGAGAGAGAGAGAGAGAGAGAGAGAGAGAGAGAGAGAGGAGAGAGAGAGAGAGAGAGAGAGAGAGAGGGGGAGAGAGAGAGAGAGAGAGAGAGAGAGAGAGAGAGAGAGAGAGAGAGAGAGATGGCAAGAAAATGTATATACACACACATATAAAGAGAAGCAGATAGAGTGAGAGATAAAATTTGATCAACGAATGGAAATACAGGTGTCTTCAGCATCAACAGAGGTGTCTTGCACTATTTCATCATCTGCCTAGACTACATCCTTTGCATTCATATTGACAAAATTAACCCTATAACATCTATTTATTCAGAGTGTTTTAAATTAATTATGCATTATCTTGTAGCTTCAAGATTTTGATGAAGCAGTTGTTTTTATTTTTAGAATGACATTATGAGAGATAGGATCTTGTTGGTTTGAAAATGAAAAAGGCTGAACATTTTGGACAGATATGGACAGTTTAAATGCTAAAGAGTTAAAGAACCGAGCATCATTCCAACAAAATCTACTCCTTGTCACCAAGTCACAATAATAACAGATGTAGATTATCGCTGATGAAAACGTTCCCTTCACAGACACCATCTCAGAAACCACCAGGCTTCTTCATAACCTTGAAAAATCAGCAGAAGACATTGTGTTTATATGCCAATGCCTCAAAGACTGGATACACCTGCTATAATCAGGAGGGGTCAATAAATCCAGTTAAACAGAATCTCCTAAAATCTATAGACCTTATTTATACTTAGGAAATAACATTGTATCCCCAGAAAAGAATTTGGCAAGGTTTCTACAGCTGGATGCCCTTCCTAATGCCAACCACTTTACAGAATGTATTGGGTGCTTTTATGCAGCACCAGCATGGGTGCTTTTTATGTGTGTGTGTGTGTGTGTGTGTGTGTGTGTGTGTGTGTGAGTCTTTGTGTCTGTGTTTGTCCCTCACCACCGCTTGACAACTAGTGTTGGTGTGTTTACATCCTTGTAAATTAGAGACTGATAGAATAAGTAGCAGGCTTAATAAAAGAAAAAGTACAGGGGGTTGATTCATTTGACTAAAAATTCTTCAAGGCAGTGCCCCAGCATGGCTGCAGTCAAATGACTGACACAAGTAAAAGATAAGGATAAAAGATGTGTGTCTATGCACAAGTGTACATGGATGTGAATATGGACAAGTATGTGTATATGGACAAGTATGTGCATATGTACACAGACGCATATTAATAATTTTTTTCCAATTGGTGGGTAATATAGTTGTGTGTACATCACTTGAAACAATCTCTCCAAGTCACTACGATGCAGGTTTGAACTTGAAACATCAATTAAGTTGATATTGTTACTATGAAAGAAGCACAGTGCATGTCTTTAATTATCCATAATGTACTTCTAATTTTTACCTTACCAATGAGAAAATTAGTTGTGTGAAAATAATTAGACATAGTCTCCCTGTTGTCACTCCAGTCAGGTTTGAATGTAAATTAAGTTTTTATTATTTCATTAACCATAGTCAAAACTGTTACGGATGATTAATTTGTTATTTCATTAAGCCACCCCATTTGTTCAACAGATTTGATCAATGTTGGCATCAGTACAAGATACGGTCAGGTATCCTTTTTGATGCAGGACATTTATGTAGCCATTTTTGAAATTCTTCATTCATTCGTAGATAGTTTGTAGCAGCCAAACAATTTCCCCAAACAGAACTGAATAGATTTCAGGACTTGACATCCCATAGAAAATGGATCACAAAACACAAAATACTTGATAATCATGAAGGTCAAGTTATGTCACACACCTACCATAATTTGTGGATTGCGATATCAAAATTATTTATCCATTTATCTTCTCTGCTCACTATTTCTGAAAGGGTGATGGAAGTAGAGTTCTCAGGCACCTCCTCTGTATGGTTCCATCAGAAGTAATTGTTATTACACTCTCTTCCAGGATTCCTAAGCATGACCAAAATGGAGACTATGAATATTATCCAACCATATCATTCTTGTTTAGCTACTACAAACTGCCTATGAATGAATGAAAAATTTAAAAAAGGGTTACATAAGTGTCCTGCATCAAAAGGGATACCTGACTGTGTCTTATACTGATACCAACATTCTTAGTCTATCCCTAGGTCCCTTGCTAGTTGGCTTGGCTTGAAGAAACTGTCTTGTGGTTCTTTCCTGTAATATTCTAATCATGTCCATAGTACCAGAGCAATAGTACTATGCTCAGGTACTATAGAGCATAATACCATATGCTCTATAGTCCTATGAGCATATGTACCATAGAGTATACGGTAATCTCAATACAGAGAAGAGCAGCTCAACAAGAAGCGATTCTCTGATCTTCAAGCTATGAATCCTGTCGAGTAACATTACTTCTGAGAGCCTTCAGAGGAACCCCAATTTGGCCACTTGTATTCATCATACACTTTTGGTCATTACCCAACACTCATGACCATATCAAAATTAGAAATCACCAATTCCAAACCAGTTAAGGTGGTGAGCTGGTAGAGTCATTTGCATGTTGGGAAAAATGCTGAGCAGCATTTTGTCGGTCTTTACGTTCTGAGTTCAAATTCCACCAGGGTCTACTTTGCCTTTCATCCTTTTGGAGTTGATAGAATAAGTGCCAGTTGAGCACTGGGGTTGCTGTAATTGACTTAGTCCCTCCTCTAAAATTGCTGGCCTTGAGCAAAAATTTGAAACTGATACTAGAAACCAGCAGAGTCCACAGATGAATATATTAATAGAACATATCTGTGAACCTCATTTGGACACAGTATTGGTATTTAACTTCAAATTAATGTGAAAAAGATGAAATGTCAAGGTTTCTACAGATTGGACACTACTTTATATGATATCTTACCAGCATTGAAATAGACATGGCCAAATGGATTAGGTGTTGAGGCACCGACTTACATGTAGGTAATAAGTTCAGATCTGCAGCTGGTACTAAGTTTATTGTCCTTGTTGTGATTACTTGGTAGTATTATTTGTGAAAAGCTAGCATCCTCTTTAAGGAGGAGACCTGTTTCTTGTCTACTTAACATTAAGAAACCTGGGCCAAGCAGCGTCCTTTAAAAGCACTTTGAGACACTACAACACATTTGTATTTTACAGCTAATCACGTCACAATTACGAGACAAACTGCAGAAAGAATGGGTAAATGATAAGATAAAATAGAAGGTGCAATTCAGCTTTTGTATGTTGTTGCCAGAAACCAACGCTGAACAAAATCTAAATAAATGTACACAGGAAGTGTGAATGCTGTTGAGGATTTCAACAATTATCGATCAAAGGCAACAACATAAGCTTTAAACTGAATCAAACACTCCTGTTAGTGTAGCTAATGGATATATTGATTTCCTTTTGTTTGGATTCAACAATTATCCATGAAAGAAATCTCTATTTGCATTGAGTACAGAACGTAATATTATTGGTACTAAAAAAGGTTTCCAAATCTTCATATGAAATGCACCAGGATTTCATATGATGTTGCTAGTTATAACACGAACAGATGATTACATGTGGCTACAATTATGAGAATGATGAGTTCTATTCTAGTGGAACAGCTGAGGTGTTGTAAAATACTATTTGATTACTGCTGAACATTATTTATTTATATATTTATTTATTTCTGCCAATCACAGCATTAAAAACTGACATAATCAAGTACATATGACATTAGACTTCAAAGAATTACATCAAGAGGGATAAAAAGCTCGACTCTGGCTGCTCAACAAGTGAGTATTGCTAATGGACACACACACACACACACCATCATCATCATCATCATCATCATCATCGTTTAATGTCTGTTTTCCATGCTAGCATGGGTTGGACGATTTGACTGAGGACTGGTGAACCAGATGGTTACACCAGACTCCAATCTGATTTGGCAGAGTTTCTACAGCTGGATGCCTTTCCTAACGCCAACCACTCCGAGAGTGTAATGGGTGCTTTTATGTGCCACCGGCACAAAGGTCAATCAGGCGGTACTGGCAACGGCCACGCTCAAAATGGTGCATTTTACGTGCCACCTGCACAGGAGCCAGTCCAGCGGCACTGGCAACGATCTCGCTCGAATGTCTTTACATGTGCCACCGGCGCAAGTGCCAGGAAGACAACACTGGGCACAGGTGCCATCACGATTTCGCTTGCCCCAACAGGTCTTCGCAAGCCGAGTTTAGTGTCCAATGAAGGAGACGACGTTGGCATGGGTGCCAGTCGTCAAAATATTAATAATAGATCTAGTGGCATCAAAAATAAAGTAATACGTAACCACTCTAGTATTAATCAGAGTAATAACAAAAAGAAACCTAAAAATAGGCCAAGGAAAATTATTTGGTTCACCCCTCCCTTTTCCCTTAATATAAAAACTAACATTGGTAAAAGATTCCTGTCCCTCCTAAACAAACGCTTTCCAGCCACTCACAGATAGAGGAAATTATCTAATAGGCATTCTGTGAAATTATCATACAGCTGCTGCCCTAATATAAAGAGCATCATTACACGTGGTCAATACCAAGAACCTGAATCCAGTTGCAACTGTCATGACCCAGGATCCTGTCCACTTGACCAACGATGAATGACTACATTTATCATATATAAGGCAGAAGTTACTGCAACCCTAAATATTAATTCCACCTATTCCTGACTGACTTGATATCTTTCTAACCTTATCATTTAAAGTCTACGGATGATAGCTCTTTTTGTGTTTTCGTTTTCCGTTGTTTACTTTCTGCTGCCTTCTCAGTTTTTTTCATGTTTCTTCTATTATTCAATTATTTTAGTTCGTTATGATATGTGGTTGGTGCCTGCAGAATAATATCTTTCTTTTCTCAACACATGAAACAATTAGTAACACTTTAATACCTGTATTGTGACCTTTGAATAAATGATATTTATCTCTCACCAGATGGAGTACTTTTTTTGTTGAATTTTCTATCACAAAACAGTACATTACACACACACACACACACAGACACACACACACATTCATATGTACATGTATCAAACAGGCTTCTACACAGTTTCCTGCTATCAAATATTTTCACACAAAGCTGTGGCTAAATCAAGGCTGTAGTGGAAGTGCATACCTAACGTGTTGTGCAATGAAATCAGATCCACATCTACATTCTAATCACACATTAGAATGTAAAGCAAACATTTTAATTACACACTCATGATGTGATATCTTTTGCAATATTCATTTTATTGTATTGGCAAAGAATCTCTAGAGTATTCTATGTACTTATTAAAAAAGATAAACCAATCAGAAAACGTAAATCAATAATGTGACATTCATCATTTCTATTCAATATTACAGACAGATGAGTTGGGGGAAAAGAAATCAAATATTACGTGGTCAGTGTATGTCAACATATAGAGCAGCAAATTGGAGTGAATGATGGGAAAGATGCAGGAAGGAAGGAGACAAATGCAAAAGATAAACAGTGAATGAAAGAAGAGCTTGTGTATATATATATATATATATATCTATATATATATATCTATATATATATATATATATAATGTAACCTCGTGGGCATCGGTACCATTTTCCTCTTTCTCCGTTCTTCCATTCTCTGAACTTTTCATCTTTCCGACGAAGGGCTACGCCCGAAACGTCGTACACTCTCTCTTTCCTTTCCTGAGCATCCAATAATACTATCCATATCACGTCCTCACTTTGTTGTTTTTTTGTTTTTTTGTTATTGTTTTTTTTAACTATATATATATATATATATATATATATACACACACACATACATGAAAAGTTGCAGAAAGGTTCCTGGCTTTAGGTAAAAACAAATACAGGACAATCAGTTGAATATGATTTTATTTAACATATTCCCCTCTCAGATTCACATACTTATTGCAGTGGCCCTTCAGTTTTTCTAGGCCTTGGGAACAAATTTGGAAGGTTGGAGCTCCAACCAGGTCATTTCACCATATATTTAAAGCCATACACATACATACATACACATATAACATCCTTGTTTGAAGGATGAGGTGGATTGCTTACCATCATGAGACTAAGAAGTAAAACAGAACTCTAGAAACATATGAGAAAAATTATTAGAAGATATTCAAAAGCAGAAAAAATCCTCCACCTAGCCCACCACTAGAAAATTTTGAAAAAGACTTATTTGAACTTAATAGCTAATGTAAAATTCAAGGAACACCCACTTAGAAAAAAACTTACATCTGAGGAAACTAAAGGAATTTATTAAGTTATTGCATAATAAACCAGAAATTCTGGTCCCAGCAGATAAAACTGGAAACTTATATAGACTTAACTGTACCACCTATAGGAAACTAATAATGAAGGAACACAACGCTAAATATAAAATAACATCCAAAAAGAATCTATCAGACATTAATTTAAAAATTAAAGAAGTTATGACTTAACAAACAAAACAGAACCCTTAAAACCAAGTGAACCAAGGATTAACCTAAAGGACCACAAGAAGAACTTCCATGATAATCCTACTGTAAGACTAATTTGCCCGACTAAGTCTGATATTGGTCGACTTAGCAAATCTATTCTGGATAATATTCTACCCCTTATAATTCCCAACCTAACTCTCAAATTATGGTTTGATACAGATGAAGTAATACATTGGTTTAAATTCATTGATAATATAAGTAATTATTCTTTTATTCAATTTGACATTAACAGTTATTATTCCAGTATATCCCCTATGCTTTTCAATAAATCTCTAATTTTTGCTAAAGACCTCTCTCTTATAACTAGGGATGAAATCGACATTATTCTTTTAGCTAGAAGGACTATCATAGGATTTGAGGGTAAACTTTGGACTGGGGCTGATACCTTCAAAAACTTTGATATAGCTATGGGCTCAAGTGACTCAGCCAAAATCACTAATCTAGTTGGTGCGTACCTTTTAAGGTGCCTAAATAGAGAAATCCCTGAATTACAGGGAGGTTTATAGAGAGATGATGCTCTTTTCATCATCCCTAGCAACAATAAATCAGTCATAGAAAGAATGAGAAAAAGAATTAGAAAATTTTTTAAAAGCTTTAACTTAGGTATTACGTATGAATATGGCACAAAGGTAGTAAATTTTTTAGATACTACT
Organism: Octopus bimaculoides; assembly: GCF_046866305.1. Lineage (NCBI taxonomy): Eukaryota > Metazoa > Mollusca > Cephalopoda > Octopoda > Octopodidae > Octopus > Octopus bimaculoides. The sequence goes on along the minus strand of NC_142945.1, from coordinate 39,143,830 downwards.
TTAGATATTAACTCTAGATTATACCACCCCTATAGGAAACCAGGTGAGGTTACAAGATACATGAACAAATTATCAAATTGCCTCGCTAATGTGTTAAAATCGGTAGTTAAAAGTATTTCTAGGAGAATTACAAAATTATCATCAAATAATGATATTTTTAATACCCATTCCTACCACTACAATGTTGCTTTGTATAAGGCACACACACATATATATATACACACGCACACACACACATATATATATATATATATATATATATATATATATACATACACACATATACATATACACACACACATATATATATATACACATCTGTCCTCGTCTGTTGTTATTATTTGTATATTCTCCTATATACACATATATATATATATATATACACATATATATACATAGATAAAGTTAGGTATGGCTGATCTATGGGCTTACCCGCGGTTTCACATCCATAAAATCCTTATGTTTATAGCATTTCTTGAGGCCCTAAACCCTTTGGCTTATGTAGGCCAACAGGTTTAGGGTCTGAACAAATGCTGCAAAGCTAAGCACTTTATGGATGTGAAACCATAGATAGGTAACCCCATAGATTGGTAACCTCATAGATTGGCCATATCTATCTTTGTATACTCTACTGCTCTATAACCCAGAGTATGCTTCTTAGTTGGATTTATGCTTTACTGATGACATACACACGCACATACATATGCACATATATGTATACATACACACACACACACACACACATATAAATATATACATACATATATATGTATATGCATACAGAGAGAGAGAGAGAAAAACAAAGAAATGTTTCACTCTGTTGTGTTTACTGGTGTTACTAAGCAATGACACTGTATTCTACACTACTTCAGTTCATGTAGTTGACAGTAATAAGTATCAGATATCTGTGAGAAGAGGCCAACAGTGGTGATCATCTACTGATATATGCTACCGATCTTGAAAGGTCCGGCACAGTTAAATACAAGTTATCCACAAAAGCACTCCCTGATTTCATGACATTGTGATATCTAAAGTAATTCAAATATATTGATAAATATGGTGTCCACAGCTTCCCTAACAATAATATTTTCCTTTATTTTGAGGTGATTTCCCATCTTTGGTGTGAATGCAAAGAAATCCACGATGGTCACCACTCCACAGCAACAAAGCTGGGAGTGTTTTCGTGGACATCCTGTATCAAGGATGAACAAGAGGTTCAACACCTCTTCATAGTTGTGAGTTGATGAAAACCACACATATAATATATATGTAAATATGTGTGTGCGCGAGTGAGTGTGTGTTTGTGTGTGAGTATGTGTGTGTGCGTGTGGTAAGGAGATACAGGCATCATAATAGGAAAGGAGAAAGAAAAAAATGAAAGGAGAATATAATAATAAAAAAGAAGGATAAAAGAACAAATATAACAAAAACTTAGGAAAGAAATAAAAGAATAAAAAATTATTTAATAAAGAATAATCGAAGGCTAACAAAAAGGGGAAGTAAATATAAAAATTTAAATATAAATGAGTAAAAAAAAAAGAAATAAAAAGGACACAATAAGGGAATTAAAAAAAAACGAGTCATTAAAAACAAGAGTTGAAGTTAGAATTTAAGGTTAAAGAAGAAAAAACTGAAGGAAAAATTACAAACAAAAATAATCTTTGCCAAAAAACACCCAGATTATCCTCCTATCAGTAAACAACTAAGAAAAAAACTCCCGTCATTTAAACAACTTAGAAAAAAAAAGCCATCATTTAAGCATCTTCACTCATTAGATTTGATATTTAAAACTAAACCATGCAATAACAGAAATAAATGGTATTTTATAACTGCAGGCAAAAGAAATCTAGCAACATTTTCATTATTTTCTTATCTCAAATCTTTAAAACCATGAAAGACCGTTTGATGGGGAAACCTTTGTACTGTTACAGAATAGAGTCCGAGACATGTTTAACACAAACACAAAATGTCAACTGACACATTACCCAGCACTGAAAACGTTGTGATGGGGACAGTGATCTTGTGTGTGTGTGTGTATGTGTGTGCGTATGCGTGCGTGTAGGTGTTTGTGTAGATATATATTTATGTAATGCATGTATGTGTTTCTATGTATGCATGCAAATGCGTTTATAAGTGTGTGTGTGAAAATGATGATCATACATTTATATAGATAAAGATGTACACACACACACACACATATATATATATATATGCTTGTGTTTGTACATATGTATACATGTTTATATGTATGCATGCATGTTTGTAAACATATATATATATATGTGTGTGTGTGTGTGTGTGTGTACATCTTTATCTATATAAATGTATGATCATCATTTTCACATCCACTTTCCCACGCTTGCATAGGTCAGATGGAACTTGTTGAGGCAGATTCTCTACGGTTGGATACCCTTTTCATTGCCAACCTTTGTTTACAAGCCACCACTTTCTTATAATGAATGACTTGGTATCAACAACTACAATGCTTCGATTAATGGGTTTTTTGAAGCACATACAGTCATAAACAGATGCAGAGAGTCAGAGTGCAGTTTTGGTTAGAGGGAAAGAGTGCCTCACCAGACTGGTATATATTTATGAACCCAATATGGATGGAAAGAAGGTAAAGTTTAACTTCAGCCTGAAGAAGTACTACAAACATTGATTTAAAATTTTGGCACAGGGCCAGCAATTTTAGGGGAGGGATAAGTTGGTTACACTGACTCCAGTATTCAACTGGTACTTATATTATTGACTCTGAAGGGATGAAATGCTAAGGAATTTGAACTCAGAATGTGAAGACAGACAAAATACCGCTAAGCATTTTGCCCAGCATTCTAATGATTCTGTCAGCATGCTGCCTTGACTACTACAAATATTGCAGGACAGTCTATCCAATGTTCTAACAGCTACTAATTCACTACCTCCCCCATCTCTCTCTCTCACTTGCTCAATGTGCAGACTCCAACGATGATAGTATTTATTGAGGTTATTCAATTTTTTTCAGTCAATCAATAGACAAATTGAGTAAATAGAACCATTGATGCAACTATAATGCATATCAGAAACAGTTGTAAATCAGAGATTCACAAATAGGCGCAGGAGTGGCTGTGTGGTAAGTAGCTTGCTTACCAACCACATGGTTCCGGGTTCAGTCCCACTGCGTGGCACCTTGGGCAAGTGTCTTCTGCTATAGCCTTGGGCCGACCAAAGCCTTGTGAGTGGATTTGGTAGACGGAAACTGAAAGAAGCCCGTCGTATATATGTATCTATATATGTGTGTGTGTTTGTGTTTGTCCTCCTAGCATTGCTTGACAACCGATGCTGGTTCATGTCCCCTGTGTTTATGTCCCTGTCACTTAGCGGTTCGGCAAAAGAGACCGATAGAATAAGTACTAGGCTTACAAAGAATAAGTCCCGGGGTCGACTAGCTCGACTAAAAGCGGTGCTCCAGCATGGCTGCAGTCAAATGACTGAAACAAGTAAAAGAGAAAAAAAATAAATAAAAGAGAAAAATAAAGAAATATGTACAAGGGGTGTTCATTAAAGATTTCCTCTGACCCACTTCTCAGAGACTAGGATAAATGAAACTTGGCATAATTATTAGTCCTTCTCTACATAACTACCACCAATGGTGATACACTTCTCCCATTGCTTTATGCAAATGTGAAGACCTTGTCTGTAGAAGTTGGTAGGTTGCGTCTGGAGCCAGGACTTTATCTTGGAAATAAGTTCATCATCATCCAAAAAGTGCTTCCCCTTCAAAAAACACTTCATGGTTGCAAAGAGGTGGAAGTCAGATGGTGTGAGGTCAGGGGATTAAGAGGAATGAGGAATGATTTCATAGCTGCAGGAGTGTGCTTTCATCTGGGCAACATGCACATTGTGATCTGGGGCACTGTCTTGGAGGAGACGGACTCCTTTGGTCAGCATGCCACGTCTCTCTGCTTTGATGATATCATGCAATTTCTGCAGCAGAGAAGCATAATATGTCCTGTTAAATGTAGTGCCCTTTGCCAGAAAATCCATCATTACTACTCTGTGCTGGTCCCAAAAGACTGTGAGCACCACCTTGCCTGCTGAGGGTTGGACACGTGCCTTCTTTGGAGGTGGTGAGTTATCATGCTTCCATTGCTTCGACTGGACTTTAATCTCAGGATCATAGTGATGAACCTATGCTTCATCTTGTGTGATGAGTCTGCTGAAAAAGTCCTCCTCATTTTCTTGGCACATTGCCAAAAGATTCTGGGTGCAACTGACTCATTCCTGCTTCTGAAAAAGTGCGAGCATCCGAGGAATCTATCGTGCAGACAAGTTCTGTATGTGCAAATGGTTGTGAATGATTTTTTTCCATGGACCCTACATTTATCTTCATTTCTGGGGCTAGTTGCCAAATAGTTATGTGGTGATCTTCCAAAATGGTGTATGCCACTTTATGGATGGTGTCGTCATCAATGGTGGAATGTGGTCATCCAGGAATAGGAGCAGTTTCCACAGAAGTTCGACCACATTTGAACTGGCAATGCCAGTACTTGACTACATCAGATGATGGTGTGTTGTTACCATAAATTTCTTTCATCTCTTCAAAAGTCTCTTTTGGTGTATGACAATTCAAGTATAAGAACCTGATCACTGATCTGCATT
>NC_142945.1:39106689-39136689 GCF_046866305.1 Octopus bimaculoides | reverse complement strand
TCCGAGCAATGCCAGGTATGTCTGCTAGTCAGCTTATAAAAACAAGACATGACCTGCAACAATGAAAATGAATGTTATATTGAAAAAGTACTTCCCATCAGCTTTTCAATGAAGCTCAAAATGTACAAGCTCTTAATGGCTTCGATCCTTCAGTATGGGTATGGAAACTGGAGATGTACAGCTGATATATAATGAAGAAACAGGTATTTTATCACATGTCTATATAAGGTTGCTATGTATCTCATACAGAGATCACAGAACAGCAGCCTTGTCAGGCAGTAAGTCACCAAATATGCTGGTAAACAGGAAACACTCCTTGCTACAGTCAAGTATCAACAGCTCATTTGATACAGATACCATAACTCTCTGTCCAAAATCATTCAGAACAGCTGAAGAAAATAAAGAAGAAACAGACAAAGATAACTCTGCTCTATCAATATTAAGGACTAGAACAGTGGCCCTTCTATATATGATGAACAGCAGAGATCAGTGGCAATTCTTGACTGTCAGTGCATTTAGAGTAGCACCTCAATGAATGGTTGTACAAGACACAGGAAGATGATAATGATGATAAATTTTTGATACACTATGTCAAAATAAAAGATGAGGCGATCATGGCTGGAATATCTTTGACCATAGGCCTACAAGATCTGAGCTCACTAAGGATTAAACAGCAACTACAATCGAAGCATTACAATTATTATACAGTTTTCTGAGACATGGAATTTAAATTGGTGGTTGTGGTGAGCAGCAATGAGAGGAAAGTGGTGGGCCATTTATGCTCCAACTGGAGCAGGCAGATTTGATTTCTTCTGTTATTAACCCATTACCTCCCATAATTCTATTAACTGGAATTTTTTTTTTATGAAACTTTGATTTCTAGCATAAAACAGCCTTAGAAACACGCTGGAATGATCAAAATAACATTTTAAATAGAAATAAGCAAGATATTGGGTGAAAAATTAGCAAACCTCATTTGAATATCAGAGAAATATACCAAGTAGATATAGCAAAAAGGTTAGATATGTGTAAATATTGACAGATAATTACGAAATTTGTAATTTTTAAGTGATCTCATATGAGATCACTGGTAGGTAATGGGTTAAGAACTATTTCTAGGAACATTGCTCATTAGTGACAGTGAGAAATTGGGATGGAATTTTGGATGTCTGCAGGGACTGTGTGAGAGTGACTGATAGAAGATGGGAATGCAAAAGCTCACATACCTTCTTGGTCAATTCAAACTGTCTAACCAGGTTTTTGCCTTGTTTTTCCAAAAGTGCAAATGAGAACTAGGACAAATTGCAACAGGTCATCCTGGTCATATTTAGATAGAAGTTTCATCAGGTTAGCAGACAAAATTAACCTAAGTTGTCCACACTTTCAGACAATGCACTACACGAGCCACAGACTTGTGATCTGTACAGTCAATTTGGAACTGACTACAAGACAGGGACCCAGCTATATTTTGCCCTTGTATTGTCTCAATGTCTTTGGCCTTTGTGGTCAATAAAAGAGATCATCATCATCATTATCATTAAGGTGGCAAGCTAGCAGAATTATTAGCACACTGGGCAAAATGATGCTTAGTGGCATTTTGTCCATCTTCATGTTCTGAATTCAAATTCTGTCAAGGTCAAATTTGCTTTTCACCCTTTCAGGATAAATAAAATAAGTATCAGTCGAGTACTGGGGTTGATATAATCGACTTACCCCACCCCTGAAACTTCTGGCTTTGTGCCAAAATTTGAAACCATCATCATCATTATTATTATTATTATTATAGAAGGTGGTGAGCTTGCAGAGTCGTTAGCATGCTGGGCAAGATGCTTAGCAATATTTCATCCGTCCTTAGGTTCTGATTACAAATTCTACCAAGGTTGACTTTGCCTTTCATCCTTTCAGGGTTGATAAATTAAGTACCAGTAAAACACTGGGGTCGATGTAATTAACTCATCTCCTCCCCCAAAATGGCTGCTCTTGGGGCAAAATTTGGAACCATTATTATTATTAGTAGTAGTTATTGGTATTTAGACATTAAGCTGGCATAATCATTTATCAGTTCCTCTACCCTTACTTTAAGGTGGGTGGCATGTTTCACCTTTGTCTAACCTACCACAACTGCATGGGATAGAGTATACACAGATTTTGTCATATTCTCATCTCAAAAATATAGAATAGCATAGAGAGTGTGGGTAACAAATCTGAATTTGATGGGATTTTGATGAAATGGGATCAACCAAAAACTTTCAGTAAGGTTGATCATCACTACTTATTTGTAGCCATCCTCAAGGCAGCCAATTCTGGACTCTTATCAGATGGCTATGGTGAGAGAGATAATTTAGTAGACAAGACTGAAAGGACTGCAGACAGATATTTTTTTCTGGCCAAGCTCTCATCTGAATTTCTTCAAGAGGAATGTGAAGATAGTGAGAAAGGTGCTGCCCTACAAAAAATTTGCTGAAAAATGAGAGAATGAAGAGAAAGGGCCAACTCTCAGTATTTGCTTTATAGGCTGGAGAATGTAGTCAGAAGAGAGCACTTCCCCTCAATAGCCAGGGACAATCTTGGATCTGTTAGAGTTTCTTGATTGGCCCAAAGTGGCTGCCCCTCCCTATTTGCATATCTCGCTTCATTCCTTTTGTAAACTGTTGCTTTCCATAATCAATTCTGTGTAAATACCTATGCCTGCTAGTTGAGTGGACTGGAGCATCGTAAAATGAAGTGTATTGCTCAAGGGCACAAAATATCATCCGGCCCAGGAATCAAAACCACAATCTTGTGATCAGGAGTCCAACACTCTAACCAGTAAGCCATGTGCCTCCATTACATCAGTACTTCTGCACAATCTGGATTTTAACCTGTAAGCATTCAAATTACTCAGTCAAATGTGATGTTTATTTATTCACACTGTTTTGAATTACTCATGCATTATCTCGTAGCTTTGAGATTGTAATGATGCGATTTATTTTTAGAATAACATTGTAGGGTGGGTGTGACAAGCCAGATCTGGCTGCTTGGAACATAAAATAAAACAGGTAGAATAACTGGGCCAGATATGGCCAGTTTAAGTGCTAAAGGGTTAAACAAAGAAGGAAATCATTATACTAAGAAGTGAGTGAATTCTTGTTGCTGTTGTTTAGCTCTCAGTCAGTCCTGGCCTAGTAACCCATCTTTGATCCATAGGTGTTCCAGCCATATTCATCCAGTCTTTTGTGTTTGCATTGTGTATCTATGAGTACATTATTTTGTGTGAATTGTACAGTGGCTGTGTGAATTCATTATTAGACTACTTGGATTGGTAGTCATAATTTCAAGTTAGCTAAAGCCATATTTCTGATCAAGGCAAGTGGTCGATGCCAGTGCTGCCTGACTGGCTCCTGTGCTGGTGGCACGTAAAAAGCACCGACTACACTCTTGGAGTGGTTGGCGTTAGGAAGGGTATCCAGCTGTAGAAACCTTGGCAGATCAGATTGGAGCCTGGTGCAGCCTCCTGGCTTGCCAGTACTCAGCATGGAAAATGGATGTTAAATGATGATGATGATGATAGCTTCGTTACCATGCAGTCAATGCCATCGACTCTTCTATGCAAGAATTGGTCTACATAGTTATCAATGCTGTCACCATAAAGGAAGCTTTCAGCAAAGAAACTAAATTTTCAGATATGAGATAAAGCTGATGATAATGATGACAACGATGATGCTGATGACATGCTAAGATCAAATTCCTCTGAAGCCGACTCTGCTTTTCATCCTTTCAGGTTGATAAAATGAAGGACCAGTGAAATATTGATATCAATGTAATTGACTAACCCCCTCCCACAAATTTCAGGCTTTGTACCTATATGAGAAACAAAAATTACATTGTCTCATTTACTCCAGGTATCATGGACACATACAACTCTTTCTGATGAAATGGGTCAATAAATCCATACAAGAACAAACACCTTTAATCACATAAGCTCACCAACTGAGTATCGTATGAAGGCATGGGATAAATATATTACCATTTTATCTCGATACGCATGCACACACATAAGAGCATGTATATACATATATATATATATATATATATATATATATATATATATATCACATACACACACACACATATATGTTTATACAGATAAACTTACTTTTGCTTGAACATATATAGACGATGAGAGCAAGCCTGTATCTGTATGTATATTATATATATATATATATACATATATATATATATATACACACACACACACACACACTCCAATAGATTTATTATGCATGTATGAATACGAATGTGTAAGAGTCTTTTTATTTATGAGAATGTAAACTACTTTGGTAAATAATGAAACACTTTTGACAGATCCGGAATACATTCTTGACCAACAGCCAAATCGTTAATGTCAAGGAGAATTTTGATTGGTTGGCACTTGAATAATTAACCTTCACATGTTCAGGTCACAAATAAAATTTAGATTTCCCAATTGTTAATGACAGCAGGATCTTAAGAAAAGCAGTATCTCTAAGGTTCAGATATAGCTCTGTTGTTAATAAGTCTGCTTTGAATCCACATGGTCCCAACATGAATTTCAATGCACAACAACTTGGGTAGTGTTTTCTACAGTAATCTTAGGTTGATCAATACTTTCTAAGTGGAATTTGGCAGACATAGTAAGTGTGTATGCATGTGAATGTATGTATGTACGCACACATGCACCTGTGTTTATGTTTACATGAAACTAAAAGCAGGTATTGTTTTATGTTTTGTGTCTTTATGTCCAATAGGGGCAGACATGGCTTTATGATTCCCAACCACATGATCTTGGGTACCATACTGAGGGACATTTGCCCAAGGTACTTCTTCTATATTAGCCCCAGACAGACCAAAACTTTGTGAGTGGATTTGGTAGATGGAAACTGAGAGAAGCCTGTTCTATATCTCTTCGAAACGCCAGTGTTAGAATGGTGGCAGCTGATGAAGAAAATGTTCTCTATGTGGCCTGTGTGTTTTCTGTACTCTGTTTATCATTTTGTCTACGTTTTGTTTGCAATGTCCTGTACTCAGATATGCATCTATATATACAGGTGGATGTAGGTATGTACATACATGTACGTATATATGCATATATTCATTTATTATTTGTGTATATATATATATATATATATATATATATATATATATATATATGTATGTATGCATGTATGTGTGTATGTATGTGAGTGTGCCTCCATAGCTTGACTTCCTGTAATAGTTGTAAACGAATGTTACCATCATGCAAGCGATATCCTTTGTTTTCAATCTTTCATGAAAGACAGGTCTGGTCATGGGGAATATTACCTTACTTGGAAACGGGTGATGGTTGGTGAGAGAAAGGGCAGCTGGCTGTAAAAATTCTACCTCAACAAATTGTATATGACCCATGCAATCATGGAAAAGTGGATGTTAAACTGATGATGATGAACTTAGCATTTCAAAATAAGTACAAGACTGAAATCAATATTGGAGTCATTGATTGGATCTACAAAATTCCCTGATGACTTTGCTCCAGTATGTCTGCAGTCTTATGACTAAACCAATAAAATAATCCTTTCTACTATAGGCACAAGACCTGAAATTCTGTTGATTACATCGACCCCAGTGTTTCACAGGTACTTAATTTATCGACCCCGAATGGATGAAAGGCAAAGTCAACCTTGGTGGCACTTGAACTTAGAACCCGAAGATTGATGAAATACTGCCAAGTATTTTGCCAGTGTGCTAATGATTCTGCCATTCCGTTGCCTTAACTAAACCAATAAAATAATAAAAGCTGATTACTGAAAGATAATAAATCTAGTTTATTTTATTAAGTAATCAGAAAAGGTCATAGCCCTCTCATGCTCATAAAATAGAAGACACAGGGTAACATCCATATATAACTTGTAGTCCTCCTTGATTGATGAAACTGAAGAGTAAACTGGGTAACATCCACGAACTTAGTGTCTTTCATGATAAGAGTGAGGAGGATCGGGAGAAACAACCATGTACTTTGTTGTCTTTCCTGGAATGTTGTAATGGTCGTTTCCCCCCATCCCTGGGGCATTAAGTAGAGTAAGTGGAAAAAACTTAATTCGAATCACCTGTGAAGTGAAAATGGTCCACTGTTTCAACATCCCAGGAATTTAGCGTTCAATAATTCATTTCTTATATAGACACGAAACTTGACAATTTTAAGGTGAAAGAAATATGAAATTGGAACATATTTACCACCACTAAGACATGGCATTTGATTTATAGCCTAAAAAATTTGGTCTTCGTAACAACATCAAACCTTTTATCACTCCATGGCACATAAAATAAGTACCAGTAATACACTGTGACTGTTCCAATTCACTCCCTCCCGTCCCAGTACATTTATAACCTTGTGCTAATGTAGATAATTATTATCATTATTTAATACCGACTCCTGTTAACAAAGTGTGGTGTCTTTTGATTGCCAAGAGACGTATTCGATTGAATAGTACCTCAGTATATTACTGCTACTTATTGTTGATTATTGATCCTGAGTTCGAGTGAAAAGTCCGATGGATCTTGACGTAAATTGAAATTAGAAAAGAAATGAAAAATAACTTTACGAACAACAATTATCTATCAACAAATTAAAGGAAAATTATGCCGCAAGGCATACTTCTTAATTCATGATACAACCAACCTGTAGCCCCTACAGGTGACAAAATTAAATTGTGACAATCATAAACAAGTTAAAACCAAGGCAGAGTCACATGTTAGTAAATTTTAAACTAAAAAACATTCCAAGTTACACATCTTAACCTGGGGCAGCCCTAGTTAATTATCTTTTCAAACTTTTAGAAAATCACTTATTTTATTACTGTTCCAAATGTCGTGGTGTAGTCACTTTTAACAACTTCACGGCACGTCCCAATGGTATTGGTGACAGCACCCTATCCTAAAGTCAAGTCCCCAGTAATCTCAAACGATAAGAAACTTAATTATAGTTTTACAGTTAATTAACAGTTGATAACACAAACGTCAGAACTTACCTTGTCCACAATCAAATTTGGACTCACATGAATGGCTACACCCGATCAGAACCGACTTGGAACTAACCAACGACAACCTTGGACACTCTATACATGCTTGTATAGTCAATTGAAATATAATGATGACGATGAGGTGGAGAATAAGTTGCACTCAGGTAAAGAAATATAACCACAGCAACAAAAACAGCAGTAAACAATAGAAGTAGCAACAAACACTACAGCAGTGGCAGCAGCAGCGGTAGTAGCAGTAGCAGCAGCAACAACAAACAGTTTGGTTATTTTGTTGTTTATATATTCACCCCCAGCAACGAGCAACCGGGGATGGCAAGATGTGTAGACGTCACCGAAACATACGCACAAACATCGGTGACGTCATGCTCGCATCACTTCACCACCACCTTGTTGATTATTACAACAGTTTAATGTCAATACCGGGGTAGAGGCGGACGGAGGAGCATTTTTTTCAAGGTGAGTGTTTTAAAACGGGTGGCCAGAGAGAGAGGCAAACAGTTAGCGAATGCGAGAGAAAAGACGAAAATATGCATCAGACTGGAAAAAGAAATGTAATATTATTAACAAGATAGACAGATAGAAAATAGTTATTTAAATGAAAGAAAACAAAACCCGAGATAGGATTTTAAAGTAAAAGTTTACTTTGGAGAAGGGGAAAAAAATTTATGGTTGTTTTGTATTATGTTAGCATTGAAAATGGAAAAAACATGATAAAAAATGCAAAATTCATTATCTTCATTTTACTATATATATATATATATATATATATATAATATTTAAAACAAGCAAAATTAATTAGTAACAAAAATTGTCAGTTCGGCTCTACTGACAGTATTCCATTCTCACAGAAAATAAATGATTATATATATATATATATATATATATATATATATATTTATTTATTTATAGTTTTTATTTTTGTTATTTTTTCTACTCTTAAATATGACTAGAGAATGTAGACATTTGAGGAGAAAGTGAAAACATTTTTTTTTTTCAAGAACGTGTATACATATAAGAAAGGTATTAAAAATAAAAAAAAAGGGTAGGCGATAAGTGAGGAAAGCGTCTAGAAATAAGTGAAAATGTCCAAGTCGATATATATATATATATGCATATGCGCATGTTTGTGTACAGGGGCCGCTACCATTTCCAAGTTGCGTAGTACGATAAACCACAGACACATATATCTTCAAATACCCACAAATGGGGAAAGGAAATCTTAAAATTAAGACTAATTAAATTCTAATCAATTGTATTACATGCAGAGATCTATATACAGACTATCAGTCACACTGTCTTTATATACGTACGTGCGTGCATGTATGTATACGTCTGTCTATTTACCTGTCCGTCTAAATTTATGTAATTTCGTGTCTGTCTTACCTTTCGATCTATGAACTCGTATATCTATCAGTTTATTTATCTCGTATATCTAAAATGCCGTAAGATAGCTGCATGCCTGTTGATACTGTAAAAATACACTAAATGTCTCGTATCTTTCTTGACTTTTCTTCGCATTAAACCGCCCCTACACCTCGCCCCTTCTCTGTGTTATGGTTTGAAATGTCAAAGGTTCACCCTTTTGGCATTTGTCCGTTTGCCAAACACAGACAGACATTGACGTGTATACACACGTGTGTATGTATGTATGTATGTTTTAACTATTTACGCTCTTGTTTTAGATAAAATATTTTTTCAACATTAATATAAAGGTATATATATATAAGTGTATGTGTACATATATACACGCGCATATACATATACCTATATATTGTAACATTTACATACACACATGCATGCGCATATACATAGACGCATACACATTCCTTCCTGCTACATGTGTATTTGCACGCACACACTCTCACACACATATCCTCATACTCTCATTTCTTTCCTGTTATATATATATATATATATATGTATGTATTTAAGCTTTTCTGTTGATTTATTTTCTCTTTGATAGCCAAGGAGTGGTGCGGGGACCGAAAAGCAGACATCATGGTGATCAAAGTTTACATTTCGAATATTACATGCAATAACAAGGTGAGACGACTGCACATATACATAACTCAACATTATACATACGCTCGTATATAGTCATTCTTACTCATACCTATATGTATACACTATGCGACCCATTTATTGTTTCTGAGATGGGCACGGACGGCCCGAAATCAATCCCTTCTCCTTGTAAATAAATCGGTATGGCTGTGTATGGTCGCAAAGAAAACATATACATACCTATGCATTCTCTAATATATACGCAACTGTTACACTTAACATATATGTATGTATAATTCTTCATAAACCTAAATACATATGTATGTTATTTATTTATTTTTGCTCCACTCTCAAGTTTTATTTCACATACAAATATATAAAGGTGTGGAATGTTTCTAGATTTACGGGTAATTGAAAAGTACCCATTCTTTTTTTCTGAAAGTTATGAGGAAATAAAGTCGACTCGTATGAATTATCCGAAACTCGTTTCCCCCCACTCCACAACTACCCATCCAAAATATATAATGGGAATCTACACCACCTGAAAGGTATATGTAGAAAATTTCATCAAGAAATATCCATTTTTCTAAAAGTTATAAAGAAACAAAGTTGTGTGTGTGAGGCACATTTGTGTAGGTATGTCAAGCAATTAATGTGTGTGTGTGTGTAGGCCTTTAAGTTTTAACTTGAAAACTTTTTATCTTATGTACTGGAATGATTGAAATAAAAAATATTTTTCATTTCCAAAAAAGAAAAGAAAAGAAAAAAAAATTATCTTTCAAAGGCGCTAAGAGATTTTATGTGAATATATTTTTGTTTATGTACTTTTAAAATGGTGGGAACAACTGTTTTCGTTGGAAATATAATTTATTAGAAATATTGTCGCATTGAATAATTTATATTTCTTAAGATCTAACACTCCCCCCTCTCACTCTCTCTCTAATACATGTGTGTGTACGTACGTATGTATGTATGTGCGCATACACACACATACATAGTACAGCGATTTTAAACAAACACGCAAAGTGTGAGGCAGACACAATAATGCGGCTGTATACACGCATACACACATCTTGTATACTCACACAGTGTCCAAATATGGTGTTGAGAGAGAGGTTTAGCGGTTTGATAAGTAGAAAGTGAGGGTGGTGGGGTTGTAGAGAAACTGGAGGGAAACATGTAATCAGTTTATTTATGGCTGGGCAGAACATGCGCATAATATACATACATATATATATATATATATACATACATATATATATATATGTGTGTGTATAAATATATATGATGCGTTATTGACATGTAGACATTCTGTTACATGGTTGCCGATTAGCCCCAGGCCAATCCTGGTTGAGCAGACATTTGATCAAAGCACATTCCAGCCCAGACGTTACCAGCCCCTGTCTTTTACCTATGTGCAAGGGAACCCAAGAAAGATCTCATCATTCAATGTGTTTTTTCTTTCTTAAAATAAAAAACCGTACAGTGTACTTTTCAGTGATATTTGACTGCTATTTTTAGCATGTTGAAGTATTACAGAAATACAACCTCGTTCACTTGCTGCTCCCCCTCTAGTGTATAGTTGTTACTACGACACCACTACCAACACTACTATTACTACTACTAGTAGTAATAGTGCTGTAACTACTAACCTAATACTACTTTTACTATATAGTCTTTAGTATTGTAGTTGCTACAGTAATAATAAAAACATCCTTTACTAACTACTACCACCATTATATTGCGGTTACTGAATATTTACTGCATCGGCTACCGCTAACACCATAACTATCATCTGAGCACTGCGACCATTGATGGTGCTACGGCCACACCATTATCAATGAAACTTTGTACCTAATCTTCTATGTCCACTACATCCATCATTGGTCATATATCTTATATTCAGCCATCAGTCATTGATCATTGTCTGTGGTCAGTCATGTCAATTCGGCTATCAGCGGTCCCCCATTTCGTGGTCGTCTGCACCAAGATAGCGGCCAGTTTGGTGGTCATGTTCCCTACAAACATCGACGGTCATTTGTTTTGAATGGTATTCAGTCGCTGGTCGTCCGTGTCTAATATAACCACCGGTCAGTTGTCTATCAAATAGATCATCATATCTTTTTTTATATGTCCAATGCAGAACCCCAGTTGGTAGCTATCCGTGTCCAAAACAGTGTTGCCGATCATCTTTATCCAATAGCGCAGTCAGTCATTGGACATTTGTATCTAATACGGCCATTTAAACGGTGGTTATCAGTTACTAATAGTACAGTCAATGTACAGTGGCCATCTGTAGTGTGGTAGTGTCCAGCACATACATCAGTAACTGTGACCACTCCAGATATCACTTATCCATTACAGCCTCTAGTCGGTCGCGTCCAAAACAGCCTGTCAGTCGGGTGTCCTCTGCAACCATTATCCTCTTTCCAAAAACTTAAACTGAGCGCTGTCGTGTCGCCTCTACATCTATTCACATCATCTTTCCGTAGCAGACGATCTTCAACTTCCCTCGCTCCTCATACTTTTCCTCTCCTCTTCCACTGTGCTCTTAGCTTTCCATACGCTTTCTTTGTATTCCCCTTCCACTGTGCTCTTAGTTTTTCTATACTTTCTTTTTTTTCTCTCCTTCCTCCTGTATCGTTCATCTCCCTCCTTTACTATTGCTACTCCCATCTTGCTATTCGAGCAGACGATCCATACTTACTCTCGCTCCTCCTCCTCCTCTCTGCGTGCATTCGCAGATTTCACTCCTACTTTTCTCCAGTGCTTTTCTCTTCTCCTCTCTTTCTCCCCATATTTTACCTTTATTTCTCCCACTTATACCACTTACCCTCCTCTATCATTCCACCAGGAACATCCTTAGTAATGTTTGCTTCTCGCCATTCTGTATACATCTAGTTAATTCCTTTTATCCCATCCTCTTCTCTCCCTCTCTCTCTCTCTCTCTCTACATCTCCATTACAGTTTCATTCTGTCTTTCGTCTAACTCTCCCTCCTTTCCTCTCTCTCTCTTTCTTTATCTCTCATCTCACTTCTGTTTTCAGTTGTGCTTAATTACCTCACCTCCTCCGTGTTTTTCATCTCCTTTTCACAAGTGAAGAAAACAGATGCTGGCCTCGTCACTATCTCTCGATAATTCTTCATCCTCTTACTTTTTATGCCTGTTCTTCAGAAACAACTTGGCGAAATTCACAAACTTGATCATTTTCCCTCCCTTTCCCTCTACTCTCTTCTCTTCTTTTTCCCTTCAGTTTTGTCTTATATCTTCAATCTGTTCCTCTCTGCTTTCCTACACGCACACACAAATTTGTTTGTCTTCCATCTCTTTGTAGGCTCCACTTTCATTCACATCCCCCCACCATCACTTTGGATCTAATCACTCTACATTCTTCCTCTGTCCACCCACCCACCCACGAGTTATTCTCTCCATTCTCTATTTCTACTCACACATACACTATTCTCTACTTCCTTCGTTTATTCTATCTCTTCCCTCACCCGCCCTGCCTTTATTCTCTCCCATTTCACCCTCTTTGTTTATTCTCTCTACCTATCCCTTTCTTTAATTTCTCTGCCTGTCTGTTTCTCTCTCTCTCTCTCTCCTCTTACCCACTCTAACCTTTATTCTTTCTCTCCTTTCACCAATCTATGTTCTTGCTCTCTACCTACATTCCGTTTATTCTCTTTCCCCTTTCACCCACTTTCCGTTTATTCTCTGTAGTCCCTCTTTTTCCATCCACGAAGTCTCTCTTTTTTCTTCATTTTCTAAGTCTAATTTTATTCTGCCTCTATTTTCTGAATAATCTGTCTGCATCTCTCTCTCTCTCTCCAACTTTTTATTAATCTCTCTCTACTTGTCTTTCTCTCCATTCTCGTTATCCTCTCTTCGTTAATTTCTCCAACAGTCTCCCCACTTCCTGCACACGTCTTTCTTCAACGAACTCTAACCTAATTTATACATTTAACATTCCTTGTATCGTACATAACAAAGTTGTCTTTTACGGGTTTCAGTAGCCGGCGATACAACTAACCTTAGTACATTACTAGTATTTATTTTTATCTGCCTCAAAGAAATTTGAACTCACACAAGTGTAGATAATGTGAAGCATTTTCGGTGGTCATCTCTCCTTTCTCACTCGTTCTCTTTCTCTCGCACACAATCAATTGCAATATTATTATTCCTCCCTTTCCTCAATCAACAAGGAAGGGCAAGAAATTTGAGATGATTTCAGCATAATAAGCTACGAATTACAGCCCTCCTCCACATGCCCACACTTTCTCATATAGAGGCTTGATAGAAGACATATTTAGCACACCTACTTAGCGAGCTCAGATAAGTTACAAGATTGACATGGCTGGGTAGAGAAATTACAACTAACTCAGAATACTACTATCATTTTTGGGAGACTACATATTTTTTTCTTTTTTTTCTTTTCACTTTAGGTTTTAGAGTTCAATTCCCGCCAATATCAATTTTGTTATTTGTTTCATCAGGCAACATTAATCTCTTACTGAGGGCAATATATTTAGTGTTTGCCATGTTTTCAGGTCATGTCTTGGATTCAGGTGTCAAAATTTGCACCTGGGAAGAATTTTTAAAATTCTACTAAAGTCCGGAATTTCAGTTTCCATTACACACACACCAAAGTATGAGTTGAGCGGGGCAACAGAGGTCCTTGGTAGCTGACCTAGATTCTGACCGTCAGATGCGATACCCGTAATGTTATTCTTTTGTTTTGAGGTCAATCCCGCTGCATATTGACTTACCTTTTCAGTGTTCATTTCAGTATTGATAAAATAATACATGTAGTGCACTGGATCATTTCTCTATATCCTTCCCATATAAATTTGCGAGAACCAAGTATTTTCTTTTTCAAAGGTTCACTGGGACTCTATGTAATGGATAGCTTGTAGTTTAGCTGTGGCAATGTACATTGAACTTACGACCAAATTATAAGGGATTCTCTTAATGGTAAGCCCACCTTGGAGGAAATAGCAACCAAATCGCCCTCAAATTGTTCCTCGTTGTCCTTAAAAGTGTCAGTTGGATGGTGGTGGTGGATCTTCATTCCAACATTCTGGTCATATGTACCCTTCAAAGCTGTTTCAAGCATGGCTATCAAGTCCTGTATTTTTTTTTTTTCAGGCATTATCTTCGTGACCTTCGTTTTGAAAGACCATAAGAGGACCTTTTTTTAATTCTTCCTACCGTCAGACTTTTTAAAAATTTTCTTTTTGAAAATTTGAAAATTTTCTTTTCGAATGGCGAAAATTAATTTTCCCTCAAAATTAATAATCCTTTCTACTATAGGCACAAGGCTTGAAATTTTGGGAGGTGGGCTCGCTGATTACATCAACTCCTAGGCAAAGTTGACCTCGGCGGAATTTGAACTCAGAATGGAAGAAATGCTGCCAAGTATTTTGCCCGGCATGCTAACGATTCTGCCAGCTCGCTGCCTTCCTTGAAATTAATAATAAGGAAATTACAAGTTAGAGTAAGGTGTGAACAGAGAAACAGTTTGATACTATTTTTAGCATGTCACTCGAACGTAAAGAGGTCACTTTCTGAATTCCACATGTATAATTGTATTTCCTTGAATTGTGGTCATAATATTCATCTTAAATGATTCAGGGAAAAATTTTAGCTCAACTCTGCTAACGTAGTTTCCTCACTGGTTTCAGATTTATAAAGGAGACAGAATGAAATTGTGTACTGTTCTTTGTCGTAGTCACACATAACATTTCATCTCTTCTCCTTCGAAATTTGAGGAACTAACTAGTTAAATCTCTGAGTTGGCGACTTGATTTTCATCTCTCATGAAATGTTAAAATACTTTTTAGAGAAAACAATTATCATTTATCTTTTACTTGTTTCAGTCATTGGACTGGGGCCAAGCTAGGGTACCGCCTTGAAGGGTTTAGTCGAACGAATTTACTGCAGTATGTACTTTTTTAAAGCCTGGTACTAATTCTGTGTCTTTTGCCGAACCGCTAAGCAGCAGAGGACGTAGGCAAACCGACATCGGTCATCAATCGGTGACTGGGGACAAACATAACACAGACACACATTTAGATACGCACGCTCACACTCATTTAAAGGTGCCACCCGGTGGGACTTGAACGTAAGACCACATGGTTGGGAAGCAAGCTTGTGATCATGCAGCCATACCTGCGCCTTTTCTCTTAAACGATTTTTAGAGAAAAGAATGATCACTCAATCTCTATTCTACTTCTGTTTTTACTTATCCACAGATTCTTTAAGGAGGCTATTGTTAAAGTTCACCTTGTTATGTACAGTAATGCCTTGATATACGAGTTAATTTGTTCCTGGAGACCACTTGTAAAGCAGAGCAATAATTTCCCATAGTAACAATGTTATAAATCGTAATTCGTTTTCAGAAAAATATTTTACCTGTAAAATTTATAATATTCGTAAATAAATGGCAATAAAACAACAGTAGAATGCAAAGAATATTTTATGTAAAGTAAAAATAAGGTCAAGATCATTTGTAATAAAAAATATCATTATTATAATCGTTTTCTGCATCACTTTCGTTCACATTAGACTCGCGCACACCATCATTTGTAGACGCGATCGCAGATTCACAAGCAGTCGTAGACGGACTTGTAGAATTCTTTTTAGAAACAAGTCTAGAATTGTTTGCTTAGAAGCTTTTTTTTTTCGCTCTCTATAAATTTCTTGGTAACACGTTGAAGCATTTGTTATGGTAGTAGAAACTTTTGCACTTTGTTCAAAATTTGGATCTTGTGCTTGAAAGATAAAACTCGTAAAGCGGTTCCTCGTAAAGCGAGGCATTACTGTATTTGTATTTACGAATGCACTCGATGGACTAGTGAGAGTTGAATATTTTCTTAACCTTGGACACAGCTTAGAACCTGAGACAAGAGTCAAAATTTTGACAGTAGAGTAAATCAAGTTGATTTTGTTTAAAGTTAGACCAGGGTTTTGTTTATTTTAAATTGGTTAAAATTCAAGGAATTTCGACATGTGTATACATGGATTGTGTCTATTGGTATAGGAAAGAGGGAGAAAAGAGAAAATGTTATTTCACTTTTTTGACTGATGTTTTAGACAGTTTTTTTAGTTCGACTGCATCATATTTTTGACATGTCTAGTTTTCTTTTTTCCCTGACTATGTTCTTGTATTAGTTGTTTTTTAAAGTTCGTAGCGAAAGTTTTTTTTTCTTGTTTTATTCTTTTTGCTTTTTTTTTTCTTCTAAAAGTCAGTCTGATTCAATGGTGTCAATTGACTTGAACGACCGCATTATTAATTATATAACTAATTTCATGCTGTTTATTAGACCGCAAAGAATTTCTGAATTGTTTAAAAACTATCCATTTACTCTTTTTCCTGACTTTAAAAGCCTCACTTTGTAGTTCAAGTGTCATTTCTTCGCTTACTGGTCCATTACTGCTTCAACGACTAATATCTGTGTGTGTGTGTGTGTGTGTGTGTAATCTGTTTATACTGATGAAGTCAATGTATCTAGAATGTTAGAGTTGTTTATAAAGGCAACTCAAAAATGATTGTTATTCACGCTTTGTAATCCCCTCTCTCTTTCTCTCCCACCTTGATATTTCTAACATCGGATAAAAACCTTCGTTAAAAAGTCTAATCTAAATACCATTTTATCTTTCATTGGCCAGAAAAATCCAAAATGTTGAGGACAGTGGGAAAATGAAAAAAAAAATATATAAGAAAAGACTAGTCAGGGAATATACATTAAGTAAAAAGGGGAAATTGGCAATAACTATAAAGAAATAAGAAACAATAAAGAATAAGAAAACCAGAAAGAATCTGCTCCCACACCCTGCCAACCCGCAGGCAAGGATTTAAAGCAATTTGGAACATCCCACACATAACCCTGTATTATCTTTCTTGACATGTCAAAACAAATTCCCTTTCAAACAGCTTGCTGCCAGCTTACAACCACATGGTTTAAACTAGGCCTATTTGACCATAATTATAATAATTGCTGCTAACATAGGTACATGGCATGATTGGTTTATTTTTGTGGGAGGTGATAGTTGATTACATTGACACTAAATAGTACTTCATTGGTACTTTATTTTATTGACCCTGGAAGGATGGAAGATAAAACTGGCCTCTACAGGATTTGAACACAAAATGTTTAATAAGACAACTAAATAATGTATTACATTTGTATTTCATTCTACAGATTTTGCTATCCATCTAACTTCATAATAGTAATATGTATTAAATGATTTATGAGATTGACACAAAACTTTGAAGTTTGGAGTTGAAGTACTGTATATTAAATGAACCTCAAAATTTAATTGCTATTTATTCTATCAAATCCTAGCAGAGTGAAAGGTAAGAATTGACCCTGGAATGTAAAATGTTAGGCATTTTGCCCAACACAAAATGAATTTCACCTTAACTGCCTAATTAGGTATTTAGATCAAGTAAACAGATGAGATCTCCAAACTAAAACACATTAATAAAGAGACAAAAATAGTAGTAACAGTAAAGAACAAAATAAATACAGGAAAGGATCACCAAAATAGAAAGGAGGGTAAACCACATAGGGTAATTCAGGGCAAACTACACACTACACAAGGTACCTATGCATTATAGACAACTGTCTTCTTTTCAGTTCTTGTTGCCAGCTGACGGTTGCATAGTTTAGCTCCTTTCTCTCACACCCATCTTGAATAAAATTTACTAGAGAGCAACAATTTCCTCTTTACCATCACCTTGCTTTTCAAGAGGTACTTAAAGATAACAATTTGGCCCTAGAGGAAAAGTTTTATCATCCAGTCTTTCAACTGTACTTGTCACAAGGGTAGATTACCTATACATCCTTGACAAAACATAGTGGGTCAATTTTCACACTATCTTGGCTGATATTTGTATCTCTCCCATATGTTAATACAGCTTTTCAACATAATCCCACAAATCAGCAATGTACAGACACTAAACTTCGGCATGCATGTGGGACAGGTTTAGTTGCAGGTAGTTGCACTATGACTATGGCTGTAGAGTTTATTTGAAACTCTACAGGCTAGGCCTCCATGTTGTACTGTTAGGCCAAGAACTTTGGAAAATTGTCTATAATCCCCAACCTGAAAATCTTCTCAAAGACACTACTCAGGTGTCCTCATCAATGCCCAGAATTGTTCCCAGGCTATTGTCACATATATCCTCCACTAACTCTCTCTAGAATGATAGTGTAGCAGGCTCTTGCCAATGTTCCTGAAGCTAACTTTAGTCTGCACTTAACCTAGGGCTGCAACACAATCAAAGAGACAAGTTGTGGAAAAGCATGTCGATACATAGCAACTACTCCTGTTTACTGCTGTAATTGTTGTCCAGTAATATCTGTATTTTGGCAAGCTGTGTTCCTAATACAAGCTTCATATAACCAGTATAAAAAATTGCTTTACTAAACTCTGCTCTGAGTTAATGACTGTAGTCATGTGAAGATAGTTTTTGGTTACATAGAAGACAGCAATAAACTAGTAATATAGTAAATTCAGAAGAGACCACATATAATGTGTGATAAAATGTTTTCTGAAATTTGGCACAAAGCCATATATATAGAGGAGGCTCATTATTGATTCAATTACCATACGATTGATCAGGAGCTAAACAACATGACTTAATACCTGAGTAAAAAAAAAATGTGTGAAAATACCATAAAGTTGTGGTTTTAAGGGAAAAAGTAAGACGCTTGTATAAGAGACTTCCTCAAAGTGAATACTGCAGTATTATGGCACTCCTATAATACATTCACGTTAAGCAGGATATAAAGTTTGCCATTTGGGAATAATACTGCCTCCATTGGCTAATATCTAATGTGGTATCTATAATCCTATTTTTACCGTGTCTTAGTCAAATGTAATACTTATTTATTCACATTGTGTTGAATTAATCATAAAAAATTGTAGCCGCAAGATTTTAATAATTGTGATTTTAGAATGACATTGTATGGTAGACAGCAGGGATCAGATCTGGCCAGTTTGAACATAAAATAGGTAGAATATTTGGGCTGGATAAGACTGGTTTAAATGCTAAAGGATTAAAGGTCTTACTGTCACTAAACTCAATGTTTATTTGCTACACTTGATAGATTAAACACATTCATCATACTCTCTTACATTCTCAAATCCCAGCAGAACCAACTTTACTTTGCACCCTTTTGTGTTCAGGAAAATAAATACAACTAGTTGTTTTGCTTCAGGTCAGCTCTGATCAAGCAGATATTGTCTATGGTCAAATGTTTTCCAGCCATGCCCATCTTGTATTTTTTTTTAGGCAGTGTATTTTGGACTGACACTGACACTCCATTGGTTACAATGACGAGGGTTCCAATTTGATCCGATCAACAGAACAGCCTGCTCGTGAAATTAACATGCAAGTGGCTGAGCACTCCAGAGAAACATGTACCCTTAACATAGTTCTCATGGAGATTCAGCTTGATACAGAATGTGAGAAGGCTGGCACTTTGAAATACATGTAGTATTCATTTTTGCCAGCTGGACTGGAGCTACATGAAATAAAGTGTCTTACTCAAGGATACAATGCGTCACTGGGAATTGAACTCACAGTCATAAGGTTGTGAGTCGAATGCCCTAACCACTAAGCCATGCACCTTCACTATTTAGGACTACATTATCTAAAGTTATCTTTTTTTTTAAGATGGCAAAGTGTGATCTGAGGAATGTTTGACTGTATCTAGCACTCTGAGTGATCGCAAAAAGGCTCCTCTTGAGTCAATTGACTACAAATTCATCATCATTACCATCATCACATTAGATAGACAGAATCAGTAGAATGCAAGAGAAAATGCTTTGTGAATTTTAATTATCTCTTTAGCTCTGTGTTCAAATCCCACCAAGGTCAGCTATATTTTCTATTCTTCTGCGGTATAGAAATAAGTGCCAGCCAAAAAAGTAATATAATAAACTACACCCCATCTCAATATATATGGCCTTTATAAGGTGTTGAGCTGGCAGAATTACTAGTGTGCCAGGCAAAATGCTTAGCAGCATTTCGTCTATCTTGATGTTCTGACTTACCTGCTTCCCCCAAAATTGCTAGCCTTGTATCAAATTTTGAATCCAATATATTGGGTCATCCCATGAATAATGTAGTTTTTTTATACTTCTTTTATTTTTCAAAATTAAGATAAACAAAGTTCTTTTTTTAATCTAAAATATATTCTTCATTTTCTACAATGCTCTTCCATATATCTCGTACACTTGCAAGGCCCCTCTTCCAAAATTCACTTGTCCGTGACAAAAAATACTCCTCCAGTACTGTTCTGACCTCATCTACAGAATTCATATTTTTTCCGTCCAAATGATTTTGAAGACTACAAAATAAATGATAATCAGATGGGATCCTGTCTGGCGAATATGGCAAGTGGAGCATCGTTTCCCATTCAAACTGCTACAACCATTGAAATGTCATCCTCACTGTATGTAACCGATCATTATCCTGATGGAAGGATACCTTTCATCTTAAAACCAAAGATGGTCTTTTTTCTTCTAGCACTGACTCAAGCCACTCAAGCTGCTTGCAGTAGATCTCCTTTGTTATCATTGGGTTTGGGTTTAAAAGTTCAAAGAGGACTAAACTTTTTATATCCCACCAAACAGATAACAACACCTTATGTGAGTGAAGACCTTCTTTAGACTGGGGTGTCAGTGTTTCTCCTTCCCCTACCCAGTCTCTTTGGTGCTTGACATTTTGATAGAGAACCCATTCCTCGTCACTAGTCACTGTTCGATCCAAAAAAGGTTCATTCATGATATGTGACAGCAAAGAAGAGCACACATTCACTCTCTGTGCGTGATTAGGCTTGCAAAGTTTGTGAGGAACCCATTGACCCAGCTAGTTCCTCAACAGTTACAATGGGATTTTGTTTTACCAGTGTTTGTAGGATGTCCTCATTGAGCTTGAAAGATCTTCCAAGATGAGGTTTGTCTTCTAGGCTGTAGTTTCCAGCTTGGAATTTCTGGAAACACTGTTTATATTGGTTTATGCTTATTGTCTGATCCTCATATACTGCATTAATATTCCTTACACTTTCCATTGCATTGTTGACTTTTTTGAACTCATAAAGCAAAATATGCCAAATATGCTCCTTTGTCACTTCCATTATAGCTTTGAAAAAATAACTGTTAAAATCGAGCTGCACTCTTCAAAACTTGCACTAAAAATAAGAACAATGTAAAATTACTACCTGCTTTTATAGCAAGTTGATGCAGGTAGTTTATCCCGTTCCCCTCCAACTTTTAATTCATGCAGTTGAAAAAACTGCACTATTTATGGGATGACCCAATATAGAGCCTTGTGCCTAAATATAAAATGCTTATCATTGGTCTGTTAATACAAGCAATTACTATATGGCTGAATGGTTTTAATGGTGACTTCTTAATCACAAGATCCTAGGTTCAGTCCCACTGTAATCATGAACAAGTGTCTTTTTCCATAGTCTTGGATTGACCCATGCCATGAAACTGGAGAAGAAAACTGAGTGGAAGACCAGCAGAAGGATTGTACCAGTAAGTGAAAAGTCTGGCCTTGTCATACTGTCACACTGGTTCTGCCTGGTAATTACATTGAGTACACACGTCTGTGGAATATTCAACCACTTACACACTAATTCCATGGACTTTAGAGTTGATCAAACTACTAAAAACTCATGGTCAGAAATTCTGAGGGCATCCAACTGTAGAAACCATGCCTAAGTAGACAACAGGGCTTGGTCCTGTCTGCCAGTTCCTGTTGAACCATCTAACCCATGCTACCGTGGAAAACATGTTAAATGATGATACACTACATGCATTTACATACACATGTGTCTGTTCATATTCATTTTGTGTCCTGTGAGACCCAGAGTTTAATAGCTCAACGAAAGGAGTCAGTAAAGTTAAGTTCCAGACTAAAATAAGTACTGAGATCTGTATGATTGTCTAAACCCTTGAACATTGTGCCCCAGCATGGCCATATTCCAATGAATGAAACCAACAAAAGAATATCCAAAATTGTAACATGATGTTCACCAAATAATGTGGTAAAACTTTGCCAATGTTTAACCTAATAATGTAATAAAAAGTTAACTAATGTCTAGCGTATCTAATCAAACTTTTGTTTACTGAAGTTTTAAATATACGTGTGTGTGTGTGTGTGTGTGTGTGTTTAAAACTTATAATCTTTCTATGAAATAAAACTTGGGGAGAATATATCCTAAATAGTTGGCAACACAGCATGAATATTAAATTGATTATGTACAAAGTTTCAGCAGCCTGTCAAATTAACATAAATATGCAAATTAGCTCACCCTGTATGAATTAAGACATATTTTCCATATGTGTATAAAGTGTTTCTTTATGCTAAATGAATTCTAATGATAATATAAAACATTAAATGTTGTGCAGCCAGTTCAATATTCAAGCCATGTTGCTGAGAACATATGGTACATCTTCTGACTTTCATTCTATTTA
The DNA here is from genome assembly GCF_046866305.1 of Octopus bimaculoides. Taxonomy (NCBI): domain Eukaryota; kingdom Metazoa; phylum Mollusca; class Cephalopoda; order Octopoda; family Octopodidae; genus Octopus; species Octopus bimaculoides. Next base: position 39,114,156 of record NC_142945.1, on the reverse strand, counting down.
ATTCTATAGCAACACTTCATGTTTTAACTATAATTTATAGTTAAAGCATGTAGTGTTGCTATAGAATTAAATAGAATGTATGTCTATATATTTATACTAACTTTTAATTTCTTTTATCTTACGGTGTTAGTTCCAGCTGTGAACAGCCAGTCTTTTTATTCAGACATACTATATCTCAGACTAATGTGAGGGACAAACACAAACATACAGATATACATATCTGTCTGTTTGTCTGACTGTCTGTCTGTCTCCAGGTCATCAGAGTCATTCTCTCTTCTCACAGATTTCAATCACTGTGGCTCATCACCAATTTCATGTAAGACACGTGCCTGTTTAAAGAATTTCATGTTTTTCCGCAATATTTCTAGCCCTAAATGGCTTATTTTTTTTATATCTAGCACTGTGTCTTTCTCTATTTCTAAGTTAAGGGTAAAAATAAGGCAACCATGCAAAATACAACTGATCTTTACACATAGACGAACAGAATAACAGCAATCAAATAACGATAGCGGAGTACACAACAAACATCAGTGATCTGACTGTCGCCTGTACTCTTGACAAGAGATGTCAGTTAGTCTTTTACACCTGTCAGGCTTGTTCATATTATCCCGAGTTGCTGGATAATTTTTTGTTCCTTTAAGAATATTGTAGAACAGAAACTTTTCCTAGATTAGAATTTAAATCCTAATCTCTATAGAAATTTATTGATTCAAGAAAACATTGCATTTTGATTACTTTTAATTTTTACGACTCAGGCTGTAACTTCTGAGTGTAAATCAGGGGCATGTGAACGATGTCAAGAGAACGTCTGCTACAAATGATATTTTTTGACACAGGGTATCTCTAAGACGAGTGCCAGACGCTGAACAAAAATATATAAACTGCGACCAGGCTCAATAAAAGGAGCCTGAGTTATTGGCTGCAATTACATTCTTGAAGTCAGTGTTGGCAAAAATTAAATCAGCCTGAAAATACACGTTCATTTCACTAAATTTATACTCAGGCTAAGCCTGAACAGCCCAAGTGCCAGAGTCGCCACTGATATATATATATATATATATATATATATATATATATATATATATATATATATTGGGATGGCAAGAAAGTAATTTCATCTTTGGCAAATAGTTACAATTTTTTTTTAAGACTTTTGTCAATGTTATGATTTTTTTCCTTTTGACATTTGATAGCAATTACTTAGAAGTAAATTGCACATAATTTTGTTTACAACTGTTAATTCAGTGTCAGTTTTAACATAGAGTGCAAAAACAAACATTTTTGCCATATTTTGCTTTTTTATTTCCGTAAAGGCAAAAAAGCTGCTGAAGCTCACAAAGAGATATGTGAAGTTTATGGTGTTGATTGCTTAACAGAACACACATGTCAGAAATGGTTTTAAAAATTCAATTCTGGAGATTTTTCACTTGTAGATGACCAATGTTCTGGTCAACCTACTGAAGTTGATGATGACTGAACCGAAGCCATTATTGAATCTGATTGTCATATAACTGTGCAAGAGATTGCAGAAAGGTTAAATGTATCACACAACAACAACTGAAAATCACTTAAAATGTCTTGGACTTGTTAGGAAGCTTGGTATTTGGGTTCCACATAAATTGAAAGAGATTCACTTAACACAACGAATCATTATTTGCGATATGCAACTCAAATGCAATGAAATCGACCTTTTTTTAAATGAATCATCACTGGTGATGAAAAATGGATTGTCTACAATAACATCAATCAAAAATGATCATGGTCCAAGCATAATGAACCAGCACAAACCACATCAAAAGCTGATTTGCATCAAAAAAATGTCATGCTGTCAATTTGGTGGGATTACAAAGGTGTTGTGTATTTTGAACTACTTCCAAGGAACCAAATGATCAATTCAGATGTTTACTGTCAACAACTAAAGAAACTGGAGGAAACAAAGAAAAACAGCCAGAATTGGCAAATCATAAAGGAATCGTGTTCTTCCATGACAACGCTAGACCACACATGTCTTTGCTAACTCATGAAAAATTAATGGAGCTTGGTTGGGGAGTGATGTCACATTCACCATATAGCCCTGACCTTGCACCATCAGATTACCATTTATTTCAAAGTTTGCAGAATTCTTTGAATGGTAAAGCTTTCAATAATTTTTCCTGTGTTAGCAAAGACATGTGTGGTCTAGCATTGTCATGGAAGAACACAAATTGCACTTGCTTCAGTTTTTGGCTGATAAGGACCAGAAGTTCTACAAGCGTGGAATCATGAGGTTGCCAGAAAGATGGTAAAAGGTCATCGAACAAAATGGAAAATATATAAATGATTAAAGTTCATTCTTTGTATGAAAAAAAATTACTTCTTTTGAATTTGCTGCAGAAAGTAGTCGATGTTTGTGGTGGTGCTAGGAATATCACCTGAGTGCCAGAGGGGGCAGCAACCCGAAAGGTTTGGGAACCACTGATGTAAACAAATACCACAAGGTATTTTGTTTAATGTGCTACCACTCTGTCATTTAATGTCTAACCGATTCCATCAATAATGTACAGGGCCACAAGCATTTGGTAGAATGACTAATGCCAATACACTCAAATTTTTATATTTGACTCTTTTACGGTTGCAAGCTGGTAGAATTGTTACCACAGCAGGGAGAATGCTTGGCGGCATTTCTTCTGACTTTAATGTTCTGTGTTCAAATTCCGATGTGGTTTGAAAGACTTTGCCTTTCATCCTTTCAGAGTTGATGAAATAAGTACCAGTTGAACACTGGGGGTGATGTAATTGGCTTACCCCTTCCCTGAAATTGCTGGCCATGTGCCAAAATTTGAAACTAGTTTTTGACTATTGCTTATTGTATTGTCCATGGAAGAATGAAAATTACACCATCCCTTGCCAGATTTGAACTCAGAGCATAAAGATATATAACTAAATACTGTAGAGGATTTAGTCTCATGCATAACCATTTCTACTGTTCCATTATCATTTTTTTAATATATATATTAATTATAATGACAATAAATAGTTTCTCTTAAATTTACTGGGTAAACCTACTTGGTTTTGCCAATAACATCTGACACCGTTTTCAAGTAGACAGTATACTATTGAGACTCTCAGAACATTGTATTCTTGAGTTGTGTGTTGGAAACAGAGGTGGTGGTGGTGGGGTTCCGTTTGGCTTTTATTAATGGTATTAAAAGTAAACTAACCATTAGAGATATCTAATTTACTGGCTAACACTAGCAACCAGCAGTCACTTTGAGCTGTTCTGTTTACCAATAGTTCTGTACAATTCAGATAGCAACAACTATACATTGACACCTATTCAAACACTGGCATTACACACTTTTCCGGCTAATTTCCGGCAAATTCCCTCTGAAGACAATTGCGTCCATTTGTAACTGATTGTTCCATCAAGTTGTTTTACTGGTAAACCACTATAATCAAAGACACTTTTAGCCTCCCTACCACCTCCTGCCAGTGTTGTGTGTAGAGCCATTGTTGATGTGTTTGAAACCTTCAGTATTGTAATTAAGACTCTGTGTGTGTGTGTGTGTGTGTGTGTGTGTGTCCATTGTTTAATTCAAAGATTGTTGTAAAATCCCTTCTTCAGTCAAGTGATAAGATACTACTATTTAATACTGTTACAGTGCAGATGTTGCAGTGTGTACTTTCAATCGTCACTCACACACACTTTCATGCTCCTCAAATAATCACACGTGCACAATTACAGGAGAACTGTATATTGGTACATAGCTGTGTGTGTGTGTGTGTACTTGTACAAATTGTATATATATAAGCATGAGATATTGTGAAAATATTTATTTATACTCCACACTGCTGTGATAAATGGCCAATTGTGTGAGCTTTGTGATCAGAGGTATCCATCAATGAATGATCGACTCTATCGACTTCCCGGTGTGTGTGTGTGAGAGAGGGTGAGGGGAGAGGATAAGTCGGAAGTGTAACAATGATATCTTTTCTCTCAATTACAGAAAGTGAAATAGATACAGCTGGGAAATGAGCCTGACTTATAGATTCACTTTACTGGTCATTTACTACCTACATTACAGCACTTGGATTGTATGTGCACACACACACACAGACATATAAACACACACACGCATACTCAGATACCCACTTACATGTATGCATATCATCATCATCATTTTAACATCCACTTTCTCATGCTTGCATGAGTCAAACATACTTTGTAAAGGCAGATTGTCTATGGCCAGATGCCCATCCCGCCTTTTTGTTGCCAACCTTCACCTAAGATAATATTTCCCAATGGCCAGATATGTTTTTACAGAAGATTGGAAATGAAGGATGTCGCTTGCATGGTGGTGACACTTGCTTACAACTATCATGTGATGTCAAGACAAGGAGACTGTGTGTGTGTAACACACACACACACACACACATACATGGATTTGGTAAATGGAAACTGAAAGAAGCCAGTCATATGTATATATGTGTGTGCCTTTGTGTTTTGTCTCTGTGTTTGTCCCCCACCACAGTTTGACAACCAGTGTTGGCATATTTATGTCCCTGTTCGATGGATAGAAGAGATACCAGACTGAAAACAATGTGCTGGGATTGATTCATTTAACTAAAATTCTTCAAGATGGTGCCCCAGCAAGGCCGTAGTCTAATGAGTGAAGCAAATAAAAGATAAGCATGCACACAAACGCGTGCACACACACACAAACACACAGTAGCTTGACTTAACATTCAACTGTTACCTTCACAGTTCAGGAGTTGTGGGGAGCATGGAGTCACCCCTTAATTGCCATTACTTCCAAGTCTGTTCTGACATAAAATGGTAGTACCTGTCAGATTTTTTTGTAAGGGTAAACTGAGCTCTGTAGTTGTAGTGAAATCAATCAATTTAAGGGAAAGAAAACTCCAAAATTAATACCCTCTGCCCTAAGCCAGCACAGAAGAGTATGGCTGATGAAACTAATGTTAGGTATGTCCAATAACATAGATTCATGTTCTGAAGGCAGCTATCTCTCATCAGCATACATTCTGCTGCAGGCAGAGATAGCAGGAAATAGTGATTACCCTCACACACCCATTCCATATACAATTGTCTTTGGCAACATCAGCTTCTGCAAAGTTCCTTGAAGTCTTCAAAATGTGAAAAATATATGAAAGTGTGAAATTGCATGGCCTAGTGGTTAGGATGTTACACTCACAATTAATTGTAAGATCATGATTTCGGTTCCCAGAGCAGGCAGTACATTATGTTCTTGTGCAAAACACTTTCTTTCACATTCCAGTCCACTCATCTGTAAATGAGTTCTGGCAATAGTTGGGGAAGTTAACCTGCAATGGACCAGCATCCCATCCAGTAATTTTAATTACTTATACACCATAGACACCAGATTAAGCTGTGACCTTATGAGTCCTGGAGCTCATGAAAAGAATAAAAGTAAAATGCCAATTTTTCTGTGAAAATTCTATCTTCTCTCTCTCTCTCTCTCTCTCTCTCTCTCTCTCTCTCTCTCCACCTTCTCAATATATTTGAAAGCTAAACAGACAACACACACACACACACACACACACACACACACACACACACACACACACACACTCTTTCAACAAGGTTTCACTCACTGTGAAGCCTTATCTCAGTTTTGCACTGTCTCTTTTCTGTTTGATTGCTTCACTTTATCTCCACAGCTGACTAACATCTCTCTCTCTCTCTCTCTCTCTCTCTCTCTGTAGTTTGTCTACTCTGCATAATTAACCACTTCTTGCAATTCTCTTCATTCACTAAATCTATACAAGAATATGGATTTTAGCACAACCTATAAAACTTTTTAATCATGGTTTCTGTATTACCAGTTTGCTTTGGCTTTAATAGTAGAATCAGCTGAAAGAGAGTTTTAAAATAAGTGTTTCCTGTTGTGAGCCAACACACTGGAGGATTGTAATTGCTTTGTTACCATATTTCTAAAGTAAAACATTACTTGTGTTTCAATGAATTTTTGTAATTACTGTTCTTAGAAGGGTCAAAGAAATAACTTTGTTATTATTTATTTGGTATTTAGATACATAAATTAAAACAAATATCCTAATGTAAAATTATGATGGAAGGTTTTAATATAACCCTTTTGATACCAAACCACCCAAGACTGCTCTTGCTTTTATTGTACAAATTTCTTGTTTTAAAATGATGTAAATCATAACTTCCAATTAAAATTTCATGGTAATTTATGATCCAAGTATCAGCTTAATTCTGACAAAGTTATCTTACTATATTCTTCATTAGTTTTGAAATTAATTGACAGAAAAACAGTGTATTTCAACAGAAACATGGTAACAAAATAGACATAAACACTTTAAAATGTGAGAGTTTGTATCATAAAAACAGAAACAGTTTTGGGTGGTTTTAGTAAATAATATTGAATAGCTAACAAAACTTTTTAATATACAGTGCTCCCACCAACTGCTATCACTGTATAGATTTGTGTGTGTGTGTGTGTTTGTGTCTGTCCTCCACCACCACCACTTGACAACCTGTGTTAGTGTGTTCTCATCACCATAACTTAGTAGTTTGGCAAAGTGCTGGGGCCAATTAATTCAACTAAACTCTTCAAGGCGGTGCCCCAGCATGGCCACAGTCTAATGACTGAAACAAAAAGATAAAGGATAAAAAATACAGATGTAATGGCTGGAATACTTCTAGATAGGTCTGCTTATTCAAAGTTAAGTTAAGGTTGAACAACAACAACAGCAACAACAACAACAACGAATGAATAGACACAAAATAACCTCATCCCCACCCCCACCTGTTGTCATACAAACAAAGTTAATAATAGCATACAAAGTTAATAATAGCACACAAAGTTAATAATACTCTCAAGATGGAATTCAGTGGTAGATTAGCTGAAATCAGTGATGCGTGGAAGATTTATGTAATTAACACTTTATAAATGAAAACATGAAATTAGCCTGGTATTTTCAAGGTGCTTGAGTATTGTTGCATATGTTTGTCTTGTTTTGCTGTAGGTCACAGGTGAAGTTGACTCTCTTTTGACATCATCATCATCACCAGCTTTTAATGTTCCTTTTTCCATTCTGGCGTGGGTTGGACAGTTAGACTGGAGCTGGTAATGCCAGGGGCCACACCAGACTCCATTGTCTGTTCTGGCATGGTTTCTACAGCGGGATGTCCTTCCTATCACCAACCCTTCCACAGAGTGTACTGGCTGCTTTTAACGTGACACCATCACCAGTATTAGTTCTGCTGTGGTGGATGGGTCTTCTTCAGTAAAGCAATGTACCAGATATCTTGGCTCTTAATCATTTCAATACTTTGTCCCGCCTTCCTGGGTCTCCCTCTTCCACAAGTTCCATCCATTTTAATTGGTCGGCACTTCTGTATGCAATTGTTTACACACACACACACACACACATGGCGAGCTGGCAGAAACGTTAGCACGCCGGGCGAAATGCTTAGCGGTA
>NC_142945.1:39050712-39106189 GCF_046866305.1 Octopus bimaculoides | reverse complement strand
CACTGAGTTTAAATTATAATGTATTTAATGCTAAAGCAGAACAGTGAAATTCTCTGGCATCCATGTTGCAACATGTTTTAATTCTTGGAATGTATTTCTTTAGAATTTATTATCATTATTTTATTTTCAGTCACATAGTGAGATCTATTGAAAACAGTTTGCCCCACCCCTTTCTCTATTGCATTATTGTATTCTGTATGAATAGGTATTCATTAATATTATATAACACAGACTACATAACTAGGGCATATTTTTGTTATTATGTAGACTGTAGGCAATCAGAAAAAAAAAAAAGAACTTTTGTCAACTGTAGTAAATGTTTATTATTTCAGAGGATCAAGATTGTGTCACAAAAGATAGATTATTATTATTTTTATTTCTCTTATTTTTTTTTCACTGTCAGAGAATATTCTCATAGGTTAGATGTTATGGAGTGAAAACACGATCAGAATGAGAATTCCAGAGAAATGTAATACTAACATTGTAGGTTTACTGCAGATCCATTACAAAAATGTATCTTACCTTGACTAGAGTATTGCTTACATACGTGGGAGTGTGTGCATGCATGCACACACGCGCACACACACACACACACACACACACACACACACACACACACACACACACACACACACACACACACACACACACACACACACACACACACACACACACACACACACACATGCATGCATGCACACAACACAAAAGAAAAAGCTGTCTACTTGGTTGGTGTGTGTTTAATCACCATTTAATTATATCCACCATAGAGATATGTCAGCTCTCCAACAGTTCTATGGCTAGCACAATGGCTGCTGCTCATCTGAGCTGATTTCTTTCAAACACTGTTCCATTGTTAACCTGTGCCTTCTTATTACCTTTTCAACTGCATTCACAAAATCCCCTTCCCCTTTTTAAAATGGTGATTGTATACTACCCTCTCCATTTCCCTAAACAGACTATGTTCATGTTCAGTGGTTTCTTTACCTACCCCCACCCATCATGTCTCCTTCCCATTATGTATCATTTATTCCCCTGACTGTACTCCAAACCTTCTTACTCTCTCTGGAGTTCTCACTCTGCTCATATTTTCTCCCCTAACCACTAATCTATGCTAGTTCATACTTAAGAAAATGTGTGTAGTGGGGCAGTTGCTCTTATAAGGTGTGATGGTGCTCATAGACTTTTCTTAGACTGGAAGAAGGTTGGACATTTAAAAAAAAATCTTTCATTTGTTTCAGTCATTAGACTGTGGCTATACTGGAGCACCACCTTGAAGAATTTTAGTTGAATGAATCGACCCCAGTTCTTATTTTTGTACTAATTATTTTTTATTGTACTGCTAATTTACGGGTATGTAAACACACCAACACTGGTTGTGAAGCAGTGGAGAGGGACAAACACACACACACACAATGATAAATAGATTTAGGTATATATACATATACGACAGGTTTCTTTCAGTTTCCTTCTACCAAATCCTCTCCCAAGGCCTGAGGCTATAGTAGAAGACACTTACCCAAAGTGCCACACAGTGGGACTGAACCTGGAACGATGTAGTTTGCAGTCCAGTTGTTTTTTATTATCGGTTGTGATGGTGGTGAAATATTGATGGGTAAGGGAGATTCTCGGTGATGTAATTCTGGGGGATAGATAAAATGAAATATTTGATATGGAGTTTGGTGGCCTAGTGAGAAATATGTTAGGTACAGTCAATAAGTTCAAAGGTGGAATATTGAGAAATATGCTAGGGGTTTGGGTTTAAAGTAGGAATGATATTACAGTCAATATGTTCAAAGGAGATGTGACTGTTGTTGGCTTGAAGAGATAAAGAGTAGATAAATATGATCAAGGACTGTCAAGTGTTGAAAATTGAGAACATATTCAGCTTTCAGTTTTAGCTATGATAGGTATACATATATATATATATATACACACACAAACACACATACAGGCGGGTGGGCAGAGAGAGAGAGTGAGTGAGTTCTTGTTTAGCCCCAAGTTAGCCATGATCAATCAGACCTAATGATCAAAAGCATTCCTGTTATGACCATCACATTTTTTTACCTATTTGCTTGGAATCCAGATTCATAGTATCCAATATGTCCTTTTTGTAGGGAGTGATTTTAAGGAGTGGTGGTCATAGCAGTAGCAATACTCACACTATCCAGATGTGTGAACAATGTTTCAGTGCAGTGTATATCTGTGCCTCAGTCAACACATGCCCTACTATTGGGGATCCTAATTATTTTTCTAATTTCTATTGTATCCTTTGATTGATGTAAACCCCACCTGATTTTGTTTTTGTTTTCATGTGTTGTAACATCCTTTGATATTGTCCCCCATGTCTTGGGCCCTTGTGGCCAATAAAAGAAATCATTATTATTATCATTATTATTATTATTATTATTATTATTATTATTATTATTATTATTATTATTCATTTTGTTCATGTATAAGTACATGTGTATTCTTCATCATTTTATATATCTTATTCAATTTTAGAAAAATTGAAGCATGTCTTTGACGATTCCAGAGCATGTTGAACTTATTTTTGCATAACTTTTGGTCTATCTTATATTAACTGGGAACCAAAACCGTTGTGAAAAACTATTCCATCAAGAATTCATCAATTCTCAATAGTAATTGCCATATTTATTGAGAAAAAGGTCACATGAAATAGTGTGGTGTTCATTCATTTTTCCATACATCTTTATTATTTTTCCTTACATCTTACTTAACTCAATGTCTTATGCTTCGTTACAATATATTTATTTGTTTGTTTTCATCTTTTCAGCAAAGGAAATGTCAGCAACTCATTTTGAACAAGTTAACTGCTGAGAAAATTGACTTTGTTCAAATTGATATAACAGACCCCAGATATGCAAGCGAACGAACTCTGATGCGAGAGAATAGCAAACCAAAGACAGAAGGGGCTGTCCCAGTACCTCCTCAAGTTTTTAATGAATCAGAATATTGTGGGGTGAGTAGGATGTAGAAATAATCTTTTTTTAAAAAATGCAAATGAATGACAGAAATGTAATGTACTGTATTAAAATGTCTTGCAGTATTTAATTTTGGCACAAGGCCAGTAATTTCAGAAGAGGACTAAGTTGATTACATCAACCCCAGTTTTCAACTGCTACTTATTTTATGAACCCCAAAAGAGATGAAAGACAAAGTTGACCTCGACAGAATTTGAACTCAGAATATAAAGATTGACAAAATGCCACTAAGCATTTTGCCTGGCGTGCTAATGATTCTGCTAGCTTGCTGCCTTCTTTGCAGTATTTGATATTAACATCCTGAGTTCAAGTCCTTCTTGAGCTAACTTCATGTTTTTATTTGCCCAGGTGTTAATAAAATGATTAATTGATAAGGATATATGGGGGTGGGGGTGGTTTAATCAACCATACTTCTCTTTAAATGTGTGATTTTCAGTCAAGGTAAACAAATCGATAATTAAAACATACGCTACATCAATTCATATGGATTAATAAATCCTCTTCCAGCCATAAACGTTCTTAGTTTATCTATGTAGCTATTTGTAGGTTAAAACCTTAAATTAGAGAGAACAGTGGAGAAATAAGTATGTATGAATACATGCATGTATGTATATGTGTGTGTGTGTTTATATATGGTTTGTGTATATGTGTGTGTGTGTGTGTGTGTGTGTTTATATATGGTTTGTGTGTGTGTGCATTTAATAGCAATTCATATTTACTTTTGTGTGTCTTTCAATTAAAATATTTTTCATTTTTTACTTGTCTCAGTCATTGAACTGTCCCCATGCTGATGCACCACTTTGAAAGGTTTTAGTCTTACAAATCATCCCCAGTACTTGTTTTTTTTAAATTTTTTTTTTTTTTTCAGACTGGTACTTATTCTAATGGTCTCTTTTTCTGAACTACTAAGTTACCGGGATGTAAAAAAACAAAAAAACCAATATTGGTTGTTAAACTGTGGTGGGGACACACACATGCACACACACACACACACACACACACACACTATGATGGGCTTCTTTCAGTTTTGATTTATCAAATCCACCCCACAATGTTTTGGTCAGCCTGGGGCTATATTACAAGGCACTTGCCCAAGGTGCTGCACATGGGGACTGAACCTGAGACCTTGTGGTTGGGAAGCAAACTTCTTGCCACACAGCCATACTTGCACCTATAAAAAATGATCTCTGGTTTTGACATTTTTTAGATTCATTTAAATTTGTATGTTTTAATTGAAAATTTCTTTCGCAACAAGACCAAATAATTTTACATTTTGCCATATGGCACTGTCTATTTTCATTTTATTGTCAAGCCAGCATTACTCCCTGCCCAGATTCAACAAAATTCTTATAACATTTTAAATCCTAAACAAGAGAATATATATATATGTGTGTGTGTGTGTGTGTGTGTTTAGTCTCTTGCTTAGAATATTGTTTTTTGAGCAAAACACTTCATTTCATGTTGTTCCAGACCCCCTTTTGATCAGGAGAAAATGTTGGCCTGTTTGCCTAGCCAGTGGGGTGGCATCATTTGAAGGCTAAAACAATGCAAGAGTGCATTGTGACCAGTGATGTTAAAACAACATCTGAGAACCTGGTTGGTCACATGATCACATAATGTATCAGTTTGTTACTCTTTTTAAAAGTAAACTTTGCAAGACTTCTGAGACTGCTGTTTGTTGGACAGCTGTATGCAGACCAGCAACTCATTCTGAATGTTTATAATACTAGTTCTTTCTGTTCTGATTGATAAAGCCTGTAGTGGCACTGGTGCCAAACTGTATCTGTCTTTTAAGAAAAGTCTTTGTCTTGGACAACACTTTAAACATGAAGTGAGAAGACTTACATGCATGGACAGTTGCTGTCTTCCACAAAATACTTTGGTTAGGTCTGTGTTTACAGGTCTAGTCCTATGATCAACTCTGACTTCCAATAATCTGTAGAAGAGTGTAGTTAAAAGTTAGCTACATGTGTTCAAAAGGAGGTGACAAAAGCCACTTAAGAGAAATTGGTGCCATTATTGTAGCTGTAGAAGATACATGAATGTTGAAGGATTTTAATGCTGAAGTGGTTTTCTACCATGCCAATGTTTTTAGGGTTGTTTTTTTTTTCTTGGGTCCTATCCATTAGCTTTAGGCGTCAACATACTGTAGTAGATTTTTAGATGCCTGTGATGTTTAAGTAGATAATTAGGTATATTGATTGATAACTTAAAGAATGTTGTTTGGAGAAAGAAAAAAATTTCTCTTCATCAAAAATAAAAAAATTATCTGGCTGTATTCTATAATAGTGTTATGCTAACGAGTTTCATTTTGGAAGAAAATTCTTCATACAAGGAAGAAGAAGAAAAATTGTTTAACTAAAATAATTGGTTTGTTGTTACAAATTTTCTGGAATATGTTCAAAAAATGTAGAAGAATTAAAATTTATTACTTTCAACAGCAGTGCGGTGACATGTTGTATAGGAGCTGCCTTCTAAAATAGGATTTATACCTTTTACTAGGCAGGTTGGCATGACTTGGGGAACAGTTGCCAAATTATATTACAATGCTGATATACAATCTTCCTTTGGCAGAGAGTATGAGAAGCAATAAATATCATTATCTTTGAAAATCAGTAAACTTTCTTACATTTTTATTTATTGAAATTAAGAGGAAAGCAGGAAGAAAACAATTTTTTTAAATGTTTTGAAATATGTAAAATTTTTAGAATAAAAATATTTTTTTTATCTCTTCACATCTGATAATAAGCCCATTCAAATTTTCCTATTTTTATAAAAGGGGGTGGTGGTGGTGGTCGGTGGAGTGTAACTAGTTGTAAGTGGATTTTTAAAAATATGAGCCATTCTTTCATGATCTAACGCTTTGTCAGAATTTCTGAATATGTCCATTATTCATCTCCTGTATTTTTTCGCTAATATTTAGGAGGAGTTATTTATATTGTTTGCTGCAAGTTTCTGGAATTTTAATAAGTATATAGCGTAAAAATCAGATAACACTATAATACATGAGCTACATTATCACATCTTGGTTTTCTATAACCGTTATCATTTTTACTTGTTCAGTTTATATAGTTTTATGCTTTACTTCCATTTACAAACCACCACCACCATCATCACCACTATTATTGTCACCACCACCATGACAAGGGCAAAAATATCCTTTAAGATATTTATCAAGTGTGTTTTACTATATTTTATTTTCAAAATAAATCATCCAATGTTTTTGCCCCTCTCTTTTGTCTAATTGAATCTTTGTGTTCAGTAATCAGTCATCTCATGTTAATAGTTCTTGACGTTTTTTTTTTTCCTCCTGCAAGTTTTATTACATGTTGAATCACCATACATCTAACCTCAATGTGGAATGATTACTTGATTAGGAAAATTCTCTTTAAGCCTACAAGACGAATGCTTCTTTCTTGCAAAGTTCAACTTTACGATTATTGATAATATTGTTGCTCTTATTGATGTTAGTTAGAAGTCCTTATTGATGTGACTAATCAATAATATTAATGTAAAGATACAGTAGAATAGCAGAAATGCTAGAGTGTCCAATTAAATTCCTTGTATCATTTAGTCTTAACCCTTTGGTACAGAGTTTAAATTACATTGAAGTTGGTTTTACCTTTCATCCCTCTGGGGTTGATAATGTAAGTACAGTTTGCGAATCTATCATCTGAAATTCCTGCAACCAAAAGTATCACAGATTTCAGATCCTTTTTGGATTCTGGAGTATTTTTATATTTGCATCGATAAAATGAGAAAGCCTACAGATGGGGCCTGTATTTAAAACACAATATCCATTTACATTTCATGATACAGCTTATGCATATACCCTGAATATCATCATCGTTTCCTGCTATCTTCACTTGCAGTAGAATTCACGCCAACATAAGATAGTTGCCGCCACAGTATTTGATCTTTGGCAAGGGCATTCAGGAGAAGCTATGTCAAGACCTGTCCATGTTGTGGTGTTATCTCTCCATCTTTTAGGTTGCCGACCTTTGTTTCTCTTTCCATTAATCACGCTTTCTAACAGATCTTGCTGATGCCACAAACCATTCGTTCAGTGTGGCCAAGCAATTTGAGTTCGTTATTTTTGATGTCAGAGGTGACCGGTGGTAATTTGGTCATTTATCTTAAATTCTGAGGTGGTCTGAGAATTTGGTGTTAGTAATAAGTTGCATCACATGATTCTGAAAGACTTCCAGTTTTTGTAGTGCAACAGAAGTCCAGTTGACACATTCTAGCCCATATAAAGCATCTGGAAGAACACAGGCGTTGTAGATGCTTGATTTTATGTGGTACAAGATTCATTTTTGCTCTTATCAAAGGCTGCCTACCAAGTTCAATTCTATGGTTCACAGCTATCATTCCATTGTTTTTTGAAGAGAGTTTGTGTCTGAAGTAGATGAATTCAGAGACTTGCTTTACTGGGTTGCATTTTTAGGTTGAGGTCCAGATTGGATTTGTCTGCTGTCATGCATTCTGTTTTTGACACCCTGAATATAGTTTTGTATAAATTTTTGATAATGTTTTATACATAGTAACAGTAAGCATTATACATAGTAACAGTAAGTGGTAGAATGCTCACCTGCCACATGGCCAGACATGTTCTTGTAGAATATTGAAAATGAATGACCCTGCTTGTATGTTAGTGACACTTGTTTACAACAATCACACAATGTTAAGAAAGGGAGATACAAAGTACACACTCACACACATATGCATATATATATATATATATATCATCATCATCATCATTGTTTAACGTCCGCTTTCCATGCTAGCATGGGTTGGACGATTTGACTGAGGACTGGTGAAAACCAGATGGCTACACCAGGCTCCAATCTGATTTGGCAGAGTTTCTACAGCTGGATGCCCTTCCTAACGCCAACCATTCAGAGAGTGTAGTGGGTGCTTTTACGTGCCACCGACACGAAGCCAATATATATATAACCTCTTTCTGTTGAAGAGTGTAGGCTTGAAACATCAAAGACTTTTCCATTCTCCTTGAGAGTCAAACTAATACACTTGCTTGTTGTTCCCTCACCTGCTGTCTTCATCTTTTGTTTTCTATAAATTTGAATTATATATTCATATATATTACACACACACACACACACGATGGACTTCATTCTGTGTCTGTTTTGTCTGTTTACTAAATCCACTCATATGGCTTTGGTTGGCTGCGAGCTATATATCGGAGAAGACACTTACCCAGGGTGCTACACAGTGGGACCGAACCTGAAACCATGTGGTTGGAAAGCAAACCGTTGTGGTAGCGCTGTGGTTACTGTTGCAGCAGTTACAGTAATTATTAGTATCTGATGGAAGAATTGGTGGCAAGTTGGACAAAATGATTTTCAGCATTCCATTGACTCCTTTATATTTTGAGTTCAAGTCCAATTAATCTCAACATTGCCTTTGAGGTAAATAAAAGAAGTACTCACTACGTACTTGGGTTGATATCACCAACTGGATCATATTCCTCTTCCAAACGTATGCCCATGTCATTGTATTAAGTTAAGTATCATTACTGTTGTAGTTCTTGTTATAACTATTATTTGTGTTCTTGTTGAGACTAAGTTGATTCTTGATTAGTGTTTTATTATTCTGCTCAAGCTAACTAATTCAGGTATCATTCATTAGAAACTACTATTAATCAGGGAAAATTAAAAGCAACAACAAAAATGTAAACTGTATCACCTCTTCTGTCATCACAACCACCATCACTATCGTCATGAAGATTATTGCTATCCCCACTTTCCATCCGCATCATTATCGCTATCCCTGTCATAATCATTAGCGTCATCACCACTATCATCAAAACTAGTTCTGTTATCATCCTAATCATCATCATCATCACTGACTCTCTTGTCATTGCTTTCATCATCACTAGCTCTGTTATCATTACTTTCATTATTGTCACTAACCCTGTTATCATTGCTTTTATCATCATCACTGGATCTGCCTTCAGCATCACCACCACTCATCACCACTGCCACCTTCATCATCATCATCATCATCATCCTGACATTATTTTTATTAATAATGTATTGTTACAGCAACTGGCAACAATTTGATGATTTAAATGTCCTCCTATAGTCACATTGATTCTCCATGTCAAATATGGATTAAGTGTCACTGTGGTAATATGAATTAAAATGGATTAAATGGATGTTGTCATAGCAACATAAGCTAGATGTATCACCATGGAGTCGTGAATTAACTATGTCACAGTAGTTGTGTTGATATGGTGTGTCCCACTATGGTGTCACTCGGATTCGGTATTCTCAAGTCATGACTGTGGCTTCGGTGTACACCACCATGGCAGTTTCTTATTTCTTTACTACCCACAAGGGGCTACACACAGAGAGGACAAACAAGGACAGACAAATGGATTAAGTCAATTATATCGACCCCAGTGCGTAACTGGTACTTATTTGATCGACCCCGAAAGGATGAAAGGTAAAGTCGACCTCGGCGGAATTTGAACTCAGAATGTAACAGCAGACGAAATACTGCTAAGCATTTCGCCCGGCGTGCTAACGTTTCTGCCAGCTCACCACCTTTAAATGGCAGTTTCTATTAAGTGTTTTTTAACTAAGGCACTGTTAAATACCTCAGTGTCTTTGGGTATGCTATATAATTGTATCTGATGCACCCACATAAAACTGTGGATTAGTTATGTCTCATTAGATCTGATGTACCCACATAGGTCAGTAGATTAACCTAGTACCATCGTTAAAGATCTATGAACTAAATACTCTGCTATGATTGAATTACATTCACGAGAATATTCTTTTAAAAGCTTGACGATCTAAGAGTTGTTTCTTCTTTTATCATGACAGTTTCTAAATATACCACAAAATGTCTACAATCAGTTTGTGATGTAAATCTGTAGTTAAATAACCAGTATTTTCTCTCAGTCGGTACAACCCTCCCCTTCACATACATCCATCTCTATATCCCTCAATGCTGGCTTATGAGTCACGAGCCATGAGTAGAAGATAAAAGATCAGACATTATCTAAAGCGAGCTGCTGTTGTCAAAAAATAGAAAACTAAGTTCACATTGCTTTGTGTGTGTAGTTGGATTAAATGAATATCTAGATTGCCATTGTCTGTGTCTTCTATAACACAATGTGTGTGTGTGTGTGTGTGTGTGTGTGTGTGTGTGTGTGTGAATAATGGTGATTTCCAGCAGCAACTAATATTTCTTATGTTAGTACAATGCATAAAAGTTTTAGAAAAAGAGAGAGAAATGAAAATCTGTAACATTTAAGCATGTTTTTCAAGACTTTAAACTTGGTTTGCTGGAAACATATTTCTCGCTCTACAGCAGTTCTAAATATTTTTTTAGGCTGGCACAATACCCAAAATGTTGGAACTGCATCAGGTTCCATAGTTTGTTTTGGCATGGTTTCTACAGTTGGATGCCCTTCCTAACACTAACCTTTAGTTGGCAAACACCTACCTCTAGTTGGCGAACACCTACCTCTAGTTGCCGAACACCTACCTCTACACTAAATTTGTCACTGTACTCATGGTTAACTCTTACCTTACTAACAACACCCCTGTACATAGCCTGTATTGCTTTCATAAGCAATTTGTCAACCTCTAGCTTCCCCAGAGACCACCATATCACAGAGCGAGGTACTCTGTCAAGGGCTTTCTCGAGATCAACAAATGCCAAGTGCAGAAGCTTGTTTTTGGCTAAATACTTCTCTTGCTGTTGCCTGACTATGAAGATAGCATCTGTGGTGCTTCTCTCTAGGACAAAGCCAAACTGTATTTCATCTAATCTAATTCTGTTCCTAATTAATCAGGCTATAAAACATGCATATACACATACTTACACTCACTAGTTGATGGTAGGAAAGATATCCAATTCACAAAGAACTGTCTCCAGTTATGTGTTGTTCTTATCTACACACTATTGCACTTTTGTTTTTGTTACTGTTGCTATAGCGAGGAGCATAATCAGGTTAGTGGCTTGTAAACAATCCATACATGGAGAGAAAAAAGTAGTCGCTAAAAGAAATTAGGTACTCATTAAATTTAAAAAGAGAAACATTTCCTCATCTTTTCCTGCCCTTATTTACATGCAAAATGTCTTTACACAAACTTGCTGGAACCTTGTATTGTACAGATATAGACATAGTCTACTCTCACTAAACATGTAAGGTTTTTGCTATTTGGAGTTATTAGTGGTAAAAAAACGAAATAGTAGCAATTTATTTTCAGTAATGACAAGTTGATCCAATTAAATACCATAGTTAAGATGTCCTTCTGATCTCTCTCCCACCCACCTCTTGTAAAAGGCTTATCAAAATGTCTTTATTAAATTGCCAAGACAGTGGCTCTCGAAATGAAATCTACCCACTTCTCATTCATTCCACTTCTCTTCTTAAAGAGTGTAGTCTATGTGTGAGCAATGTCTTTTCTTAAGTGCAGTGTTTATTTGATTGTCATATTGTTTAGAAATTGCTTGAGTTAGCTGTGATATTTTGCATTCTCCTCCTACATATAAACACAATAGAGGATTGGTGACAATTACTGTGACATCAGAACATTCCCCTGTTTTTGGTAAGAAAGTTTCCATATAGTCACTGAGGCAGCCATGGGGTGCATATAAGATGTCCCAAAAGTTAGGATTTATAATGTACATTTAATGTGCTCACTCAGAAGTAAAGTTTAGAAAGAAGATCATCCAAACAGCCTGTCCTGATTTACTTTCCCAAATATACATCAGTCAAACTTTGAGAAGATGGTGGTATTTTGAGCTGTGTGGTAATATTTATCCCTACATAAATGTGGATGTTTTATCAGAACAAGCTATACTGCAGCAGTTACCGTGAGAAAATCTCTCACATTGGCTTTTGTTGCATAATGCACTCTTGTTTGTATCACTAGTGGGGAGTAAAATCCCAGCTACCTCTCCAGTGCCAAGACCACCAGCTTATGTGGTTTTGAACTTTGGTTTTATCAACGATGCACGCTTGACTGCTAGAGATAGCAGCAATCCATCTCCCTGCCAGCAACATATAGAAAATCAGTGCCAAAACAGATGCTGCTATCACGATTAGCCAGTTAGCTCATTAAGCAAAATATGTATTAGCGACAGAGGCAGTATTAATACTGAGAAGTAATATTTATCCCCACTTAAATGTGGATATTCTATTGGAACAGACTATACTGCAGCAGTTTCCATGAGAAAATTTCTCATATTGAGTTTTGGCACAAAATACACTCTTGTTAATATTGCTAGTGGGGAGATAAATCCCCACCACCTCCAGCACCAAGACCACAAGATCATGTGATTTCGACCTTCCTTGGTCTTATCAATGATGTGTTGCATGCATATCCCTGTTTTTTAAGAACAGGGTTAATGTACCTCTGCATGTTATAAGTGCCTAAAGGGGTTGGTGTCAGAAAAAGCATCTGGTCATAAAACACTGCCTCAGAATCTATGCCAACATGGAAAAATGGACATAAAAACAATGCTAGTGATCATACTATTTCAATAGAACTGTCACTTGCAAATGATTATGATTTAGTTTTGTTTGTTTTTTAGTTGTCCATATGGTTGTGGACATCTCCTCCACCTTCACTTCCTTGACCCAGTAACATCCAGAACATAATAGCTAGAGGGGAAAGAGGTTTGCATTATGCTTCTGACTGTTACATTATTTTATCAACCCTGAAAGAACGAAAGGCAAACTTGACCTCGGCAGCATTTGAACTCAATGTAAAGAGACAGAACAAATACTGCAAGATAGTTTGTCTGATGCACTAATAATGATTTTGCCAGTTCACTACCATTTAGTGGCTGTAGTAATAGGATCAGTATTAGCTAAACACTGTGTTGCACAACTGTATTCAAATATTGCAAACCTTCCACTTCCAACCTACTCACTGAACACTTAAAGTTGTTTGTCAATCTTTTTCTTTGGTTGTGTTTGTGTGGTGGGAATGGGAAAGGTTAGATGGATTCCAAGTGATTAGTCTGAACAAGTTAAGGAACCCAGGGCAACTGATATGTGTTAATGGCTTTAATGATTTATTTGAACAACGACAATGGTGGTGGTGGTGGTGGGGCGAGTGGTTGGATTTAATTAGATTTGTTTAGTTTTACTTTATTTCAACACTTAGCAATCAAACAGCAAATACATTCATATATTTGTAGTTATACAGATGGAGGCAAGGTGGGTTGAGGAAAGGGGAGAGAGTTCAGGTATATGCTAATATTTCGGTGTGGGGTGGGGGGTGGGGGAATCACTAGGGAGAGTGTGAAATGAGTCCTGAAAGCATTTATTTGGTGGAAATTTGCCAACAAACAATAATGCTCTTGTGTGTGTACGGAAATTGAGCGTAAATGATATTAAATAAAGGTCTGGGAATTTAAAGTTTGTGTGTTCATGCTATATACTGTATATGTATGTATGTGTGTGTGTATATATATATATATATATATATATATAAACACACTACTACTACTACTTTTATTGCTAGGTAATCAGCAATTCACAATGTTTTGGTAATGCTGTGTCAGAACATATAATTAGAAATGTTCTTATTTATGGAGGTAGGGGTTATCTTAAATTATTTCCTGAGAAAATTTTAAGTCTCTCTCTCCAACCACCTCCCACCTCCACTCAGCACCACTGCCTCTGTCCTCTTATGTTTCCACTTAATCTTCAAATCAACCTTAATATCCTCCCACAAAATGTGCGACCTTGTGCCAACCCTAGTAACCATTAACGTGACAGTGGCTTTGATTGTTTGTTCTTGTTAATGCCCTAGGTCATCTTTAATTGAGTAGACCTATAACACTGTAACATGATTTTTGTCCTTGGTTAGCAAATGTTATTTCCTAATTGCTTACCCCTAGAAAATATGAAAAATGGCTAATATTTCCTTCAAACTTTGCTTTTGTTACATTTATTCAAAACTTCAAAGAATCTCTCTCAACACATGGATATGAAACTCTCCAACTACTCCTGCTCATGATCAGAGGTGCACATGTTGTCAGCCACTAATTGACATGTTCAAGTGGTTATGGTCAAGCAACTGACAAGCAAATCTGTGATATTGATCAAAATACTTGTTATAATGATACTTCTGCTTCAGCAGCTCAGTGCTGCATATGTCTGAAATGTAATGGAAAATAGGTCAGTTTCAAAACATCAATGTCCAGATCACAAAATCAAAGATAAAAGAGAATTGTACTCATTTCCTTTGATTTCTATATAGAAGCAAATAAGATTTTACACTTACTGACCAAAGACAAAAAAAATTTGTTACACTGTAATCAAAGGCCTTCAAGTTATCACCAAGGCATTTTTTTTACCTTCCTTTTTAAAAAGGGTAGCGTATGATTTGAGGGAATTCGGTTGCATTGCTATTTCTAAATAAACAGTTGACCACTTCAAGGTTTCCTGGCTATCACATTATTGTTGTTATTGGACAAAAATTATTTCAGATGTATATTTTGGTTCTTCTAGCTTTATTCTTTTACTTTGTTTTTCTAAAATGAAAACTGCTCATAGTCATCCTAACCGTGGTCAGCTATTTGTTTCCTGTCAACCATGCAATAAAATGACCATGAAATCAGTCTAGTCTACTCAGTTATGAGGGCAGGGGTTAATAGTTTACAACTGTAATAAGTGGCAACACTGCACAATTAACAAGTGTTGCACTGATGACTCAGTGTTCCTTGAGTGGGTATAATCTCTTATTCTTTTACTGGTTTTACAATGTGTTGTGGCCATACTGGGTCACTGCTTTCCAGGATTTTAGTCAATCAATATTCATTTTATCAAGTTCTATTTATCAACAGGTTATCATTTTTCTTTTGCCAGTTACTTCCATTTAGTCACATTATTGTTCTACAGTTTACACCAATATACACAAACATATATACACACTTCATCTTCATTATCATCATTGTTCTTGTGTTTATTTTTTCTATGTTGATATGAGTTGGACAAAATTTCTCAAGGTGGATGTTCTTCCTAATGCCTTTTTCTTGGTTTCAAATAAGTTACTTTCTTCAACTGGGCTTCACACATCAAACCTCTCAACTGGAAGACACATTGTTTATGTAGCACATATGCCAGTGTTACCTAAACAGTGTCAGTATAAAGTGACACGGGGACAAACACATGCGCATGCATATACACACATGATGTGCTTCTATGCAGCTTTCAATCACAAGGTAGTGATCAACTTAAAGCATTTGCCCAAGGTGCCATACCCAAAACCCAATGATTGTGAAGCAAAGTTCTTAACCACAGACCCTTGTTTACACATGTGCATGCTCTCTCTCTCTCTCTCTCTCTCACACACGTACATATGTGTGAGTGTGTACAACAGGATTCTGCACATCTTTGCATCTACCAAATTTCACTTACAAAGCATTGGTTAACAATAGATAATGGTAAAAGATATTTGTCCACGGTGTCAGGCAGACATTGAACCCACATCGGTCTGGTTCTAGAGTGAACTTTTTAAATGCATAATATAACTATGCTTGTATATGTTGGGGTGGCGGGGTGTTATCTTGTTTCAAGTGGGGTTGGGTATTAGGCTTGCAAAAGCATACAGTGCTACAGAAACCACTGGCACATGATATTCAAGCTACAGGGCACTCTTAAGATGTTTGATGGATGGTTGAATGAATTTCTAATATGCATGATACTTGTCATAACAGATTTGTTGGATGGAAATTTCTTTTTAATAAATCCTACATATGTCATCAGTAATGTGTAATTATGTAGCTTTGCTTTAAGAAAAGAAAAAAAAGATATTTTTAACACTTCAATAGCATACACATGTCTGTAATATGTAATTGTTAATGTTCCATCTCTGAATTCTAAGAAATTGAAAATGAAACCAACTATTTTTCTTTTTGCTTCCTTTACATATAATCTAACATTTCAGTGTTTAATAAACCGTTTAACTCTTTTTTATCATTGTTAAATAAAGGAAAACTTCCTATCTTTCACTACAAATTGTCCTCAATAAAATTTTGGTGATGGTAGAGGTAGTTTCAATTCTTACAGCCATCAATTTTTGAGAGAGATAAAAATGTAAAATTTTCTTCTTTTTTTTTAAAAATTTTCTTTTCCATTTTCATTCCCTATTCTTACAATATTTATCGCATGAATAATTTTTTTTTCTTCTTTCTCAATCTTCAAAGACGATATTTAATATTTTAAAAATACGTTTTCCCATTTCTCCTATCTACTTTCTCTTCATTCCTCAAAAGAAAACTCCATAAACATTGTGTTTTTATATTCGATTCTAATGAACCCTGCACTAACTTCAAAAAACTTTGCTAGTCTCAGTCCCCCCCCCCTTTTAATGTTAAAGATAGTTTAAGGATGGATCCAACTCCCTACCCTCTAACCTCTCTTTTGTTTTCTTCTCTTGCTAACATTCACTCTTCACCGAACACATCTGAATATATATTAGAATATTTTTAGGAAAAGAAACAAGCTTTGTATCTTTTACTTCTGTCTATTTCCTGATTACTAGTGTAACATGATTGAAAGAGAAGCCAGATGTGTCAAGTTGTTAAAGATAGAATATAATCATTATATAAACTTTTGAGAGGGTTCTTATTCTGAGATCAAAGGTCACCGATTTTTATCTTTGCCTCTGTCTTTGTCTGCAAAAATCTTGTCTGCCTATTTCTGCTTATTTTCAATGGATATCTAAGTTCTACATGAAACACTGTGACATCCATCCTTAGGCATATTTTCTGAGATTTATCATTTTAATTCTGAGGAACCAGCATCCATGAAGCTAGCTGCCCTTCTTGGCCTTGGGTAAAGATATAAAGAAACTCTCTAACGGTTTGTGCATAGAAAATACTCAGTAGGTTTCTTATCTTATCTCTCTTACATTTTTCAAACCAAACCTGCCATCTATGGCTGCTTGCTATTTTTATCTCTCGAGTAGAATTGTTGATAATTCATGTGTGTGTGTAATTGCCTGAAGACAGAAATAAGGAATATGGAAGGCATGGTGAT
Organism: Octopus bimaculoides; assembly: GCF_046866305.1. NCBI lineage: Eukaryota > Metazoa > Mollusca > Cephalopoda > Octopoda > Octopodidae > Octopus > Octopus bimaculoides. Next base: position 39,089,146 of record NC_142945.1, on the reverse strand, counting down.
TTAATTTCAGATGTGTGTGTGTGTGTGTGTGTGTGCAAAAGAGAGAGAGAGAGAGAAAGCTGCTTCTCTATTTCTCTTACAACCTTCGTTAGCTTACTATTTTGTTTTCTATTCAAGTCAGAATTTTTTTTTTCAATTATTGAAATAGCTTTTTGTAAAGAGAATCTCTTTTCCTTCCAATCCTCAGTTATCCATTATCACTTCACAGAAATAAATAAAGAAGTAATAAATCCAGAACTGAATATATATATAAAAAAAAAAGTGAGCTAAGGGAAATAAGTCAAGTGGGTTAATGGCATGAATTTTGAGAATTCAGGAATGTGATAATGTACCAAATGATATATACAAATAATTCTCAATAACTTGAAATTTACCACTTAGTTGGAGAAATCAATCACCTGGTAGCAATTGTTAGGGAACTTCCAGAGAAAAGGGAAAATAATTTCAAGAAATTAAACATCAGTTTCACAATATATTTAATTCTTAGGGGAAAGATCAAATCTTTATTAGCAGGAAAGGGAACAAGTTACAGATTGTGATTCATCTTAGATTTCTCATTGAAGTAATTATGCAAATGGCGCTAGTGTGGTTAAGGTGTTGGACTCATGATTGTAAGATTGTGGTTTCGATTCCTGGACTGGGTGATGCATTGTGTTCTTGAGCAAGACACTTCATTTCACATCGTTCCAGTTCACTCAGCTGGCAATTATGTGTGATGCTCCAATGGACCCGCATCCTATCCAGGGATGGGAGAATATGTACACCACAGAATCTGGGAAACTAGCCATATGGCTCAGAAAGGACCTTTGAACCTTTTTTTTTTTTTTATATGAAATCTAATTAGACTAAAACATGATTGTAACTGTAACCTTTTCTGCTAAAAAGATCAGATATTTTTGGCCAAGTATGAAATTTTAATTTTCTATGAAATTAATTCTTAATTACTTGAAATTTTTTTCCCTTTTCTTTGAAAGTCACAAGCAATTGTTGCTAGGTTTTTGTTTTTCTTTCATCAGCTAAAAGGCAAATTTAAACTCTTTCAGAACATTTTTCATGTGTTATTTAGTACATTACCACTTACCTGAATATGAAATAGTTGTTGTACATGTGAATCTCATGAAAATGGACATCAGTTATGGCCACATCGAGGGAGGTTCTCCCTATAGAATGCCAATATATTTCCAGTCATATTAAAGAGAACTTTGGATCAATACTAGAAACTAACGAAACGTTCAACTGTTATGAAATCCCTCTCTTAACTGCTTTCAACCCTGTCTTCCCATGATATTTATTAACATTTAGGTTAACAGAGCCAAAGAGAGTTAAAGTGTCTTTTGTTAGAAATAGAAGCATAATGCCAGTGATGGGTTTTTGAATTAGTGAGTTCTTCGACCTTCTCTGAACTATTGACATTCTGGTGAAAATAAAAAAAGTAATGGAGTTCTTGCAAATTATACAATTCCAGTGTTTTTCCAGTAAATTTGACAGAATTCTCCCACAAATAATGAAACCTTATCATTATTATTATTATTTCTGCATAACAATCGAACTATAATTTTTTTTAGTCAGTTTAATTTGAAATTTAATTAAGCTAATCTTTTCTTCTTTTATATTTTTTCTTCATTTAATGAACATTTCACTAGTGCATTGTTCTTTAGTGGAAGTAATTATTATTATTATTATTAGTAGTAGTCTATGAAGATTGATTTTTTTTTCTTTTTGTTAATTCAAGTTTACAATAGATTTAAATTGTAAGAATTGATTACATTGACCTAAAGGTGGCAAGCTGGCAGAACCATCAGCAGGCCAAACAGAATGCTTTGCAGCATTTCTTTTGGTTTTATGTTCTGTTTTCAAATGCTGCAGAGGTCAGTTTTGCTTTTCATCCTTTTTTGGGTCGATAAAACAAAGTACTAGTTGAGCAATGGGGCCAAAGTAATCGACCAGCCCCTCCCCGCAAATATTGGGCCCATGCCTATTGTAGAAAGAATTATTATTATTATTATTATTAGATAATTTCAAGCAGATTTCTACTGCATCACCTGCTACACCTTCATGTTGCTGGTATATGTCCAGCATTATTTGTTCTTTTTTGTTGTTGGGGGAGTGCAAACTCCTCCCAGTATTGTATTGTGTAAGTTTGTTTTGTTACGGGGCCTGGTTGCAGTCTTTTGTTGGATTAGTGTTTGTATTGTGTGTTGTGTGTGTAATGCAAGTTGTATTCTTCTGTTGGGTATCCAGCCTGTGGAGTACATGTGGTCATCGTTTATTTTATTGGATATTTACTGTATAGAGTGTATTGTGTTTGTGGATTGTTTTGTTTGGGTTGTATTATTGAAATGATAGTGTCTTGTGTAGGATGTGGACTGCTCCTAACAGGGCTATTTTTTGGACAGAGTGTAGTGTTGAGGGTCTAGATGTAGCTTCTATGTTTTTGTTCATATGATTTTTCTATCATACCCAATGCTCCAATTATTGCTGGTATTGTTTTCACCTTCACCTGCTTAATGTTATAAAAATGGCAGATGAGAACTAGGTCATAATGAGTGTAGTGGGTGCTTATATATACACACACACACATATATATATATATATGCACTTACAAATAATAATAATAATAATAATAATAATTTCTAAAGGCACAAGGCCTGAAATATTGGGGAGGAGACTAGTTTCACTGGTACTTAATTTATTGACCCCCGAAAGGCAAAGTCAAGCCTGACAGAATTTGAACTCAGAATGTAAGGACAGACGAAATGCTATTAAGCGTTTTGCCTGGTGTGCTATCGATTCTGCTGGTTTGCTGCCCTAATAATGATAATAATCCTTTCTACTATAAGCACAAGGCCTGAAATTTGCGGGTAGGGAGACTAGTTGATAACATCGACTCCAGTGTTTCACTGGTACTTAATCGACTCCAAAAGGATGAGAAGAAAAGTTGACCTTGGCAGAATTTGAGCTCAAAACATAAAGACAGACAAAATACCACTGAGCATTTCGCCCAGCATGCTAATGATTCCGCCAGCTCAATAGTTCTAGCACTGAAGGAGGGAAGTGTGGTGAGATTACATCCAGACTGCTGTAAACAATTTTCAGAGGGCCAGAACAGTTGTAGCAGATGAGAAATGTCAAAAACAGAAAAGGTCATTGTCACGAACCCCATCTGACCAAAGCCACCATGTTTGTCCCAAGTGTGCCAGAGCCTGTTGTTCAAGGATTGGTTTACATAGCCACTTAAGGACTGCTGTTCTCTCCTATTCAGTCATCCTTACTCTCTTCTAGGAGATTGTATTGAGCTACAGGCATGCGTGGGTAATGCAGCTATTTGTTGTATTGGTGGCGACTTGTAAAAATCAATGAAACATATTTTCTTTTTGAATGTATTGATGGTTTTAATCAAACATAACAATGGACACCTGTGTTGTTTATCTGTATTTTCATGCTGGTAACCATAGAAATATTCACCAACACTATCATTATCATTTTGTTTTTCATCATTATCATATATATCATTATCCTCATCATATGTATGACAGCCATTAGAATTTCCATCATTGTCATCATCACTATCACCAGCACCATTATCATTATCACTGTCGTCTCAATAATCTTCACTGTCATTTCTTTTCACCACCACCATCATCATCACCATCGTTGTTATCATATCTGAATAATCTTCATTATCATCTCCTATCTGCATCATCTTTTATCTCTGTCTCCTGTCCCTACTTATCATTATTTTCATTAATGAAGATTGACTAATTCCACTCCTGTCACTCAGTTCATTTTCTTGTGGTTCTGAGTTCAAATTTTGTCAGTGTCAACTTTACTTTTTTCCTTTACAATGCCAACGTTGTCTCCTTCATTGGACACGAAACTCAGCTTGCGAAGACCTGTTGGGGCAAGCGAAAGCAAAATCGTGATGGCACCTGTGCCCAGCGTTGCCTTCCTGGCACTTATACCAGTGGCACGTGTAAAGACATTCGAGCGAGATCATTGCCAGTGCCGCTGGACTGGCTCCTGTGCAGGTGGCACATAAAATACACCATTTTGAGCGTGGCCGTTGCCAGTACCGCCTGACTGGCCTTCGTGCCAGTAGCATGTAAAAGCACCCACTACACTCTCAGGGTGGTTGGCACTAGGAAGGGCATCCAGCTGTAGAAATACTGCCAAATCAGATTGGAGCCTGGTGTAGCCATCTGGTTCACCAGTCCTCAGTCAAATCGTCCAACCCATGCTAGCATGGAAAGCGGACGTTAAACGATGACAATGATGATGATGATGACAATGATTTAACATTGAGTACCAGTAATATTCCTGAGTTGTGTCAGCTGATCATAACTGCTGTTAGCACCCTTCCTTCCACCTCTAAGGGTACATCTATACAATTGCTTGGCTTATTAGAAATAGTAGATAGATTCCCAACAAACCTCAATGTACCATCTTACAAAAACAGGAACACTTCAGACGATGTTACAAAATGTCCAAATACAAGATGGACTGGTCATAGCATGCATATCATTGATGTTTGGTCTGCTTGATTTAGGGCTGACGTCGGACTAAAAAAGCAACTGATTGACATTGTAATTACAAATAAATCACTTATCTCAGTGAATTATTTGCACTTACTGGTGTCACAGCAAGGATACTAGACTCTCATGATAAATCGGTTTCCAGTTTGTAGCAGGATTTGTTGTTGCTGTTATTGTTTGACAGATGTGAGTTGTTATTAGGATAACACAGCCTCCTTGGTAAAAAAAAAAAGGGGAGACAGAGGATCTGTATCAAGGAAGGGGTTTCATCATCTAGCTATTGTGAACCTCATTCACATGCACACTCTCTCCCCTTCTCTCTCTCCCCTTCTCTCTCTCCCCTTCTCTCTCTCCCCTTCTCTCTCTCCCCTTCTCTCTCTCCCCTTCTCTCTCTCCCCTTCTCTCTCTCCCCTTCTCTCTCTCCCCTTCTCTCTCTCCCCTTCTCTCTCTCCCCTTCTCTCTCTCCCCTTCTCTCTCCCTCTTCTCTCTCTCCCCTTCTCTCTAGCTCTCTTCTTGCTATCTCTCCCCTTCTTGCTCTCTCTCCCCTTCTTGCTCTCTCTCCCCTCTTACGCCTCTCTCTCCCCTCATCCTCTCCTCTCCCTCCCTACCCCTCTTCTCCCTCTCGCCGCCTCCTCCCCTCTCGCCGCCTCCTCCCCTCTCGCCGCCTCCTCCCCTCTCGCCGCCTCCTCCCCTCTCGCCGCCTCCTCCCCTCTCGCCGCCTCCTCCCCTCTCGCCGCCTCCTCCCCTCTCGCCGCCTCCTCCCCTCTCGCCGCCTCCTCCCCTCTCGCCGCCTCCTCCCCTCTCGCCGCCTCCTCCCCTCTCGCCGCCTCCTCCCCTCTCGCCGCCTCCTCCCCTCTCGCCGCCTCCTCCCCTCTCGCCGCCTCCTCCCCTCTCTCAGCCTCCTCTCCCTCCTCCACCTCCCCTCTTCCTTCTCTCCCCCCTCTCCTCCTCCTCACCTCCTCCTCACCTCCTCCTCACCTCCTCCTCACCTCCTCCTCACCTCCCCCTCACCTCCTCATCTCCCTTCCTCCTCTCCTACTCACCATTCTCTTTCACTCCCCCTTCTCTCCCACTCTCCTTTCTCTCCCCTTATTTCTCTCCTCTCTCTCCTTCTCCCTCTCCCTCGTCTACCTCCCTCCTCTATCCCATCCTCCCTTCATCCCTTTCCTTTCTCTCCAACTTTCCTCTCTCTCTTCCCTTCTTTCTCTCCCCTACCCCCTCTCTCCCTACACACACTCTCCTTGAACTCCCACTCTATCCCCACCCACACAAAGTCAACATATATACAATGTCTACACAAACACACACACATCCTATCTTATATCACAAGTGAGCATCAAACTCTGTTTTTTGAATGTAAACAAAATAAACACTTATATAACTGCTTTCATCATTATATACTCACATACATATATGTGTGCTAATGTATACACACACACACACGCACACACATTCATGTGCGCACAGACTAATTAATATTTATTTGGATATTCATCTGTAAACAATATAATTAGGAAGAACAAATGTAATCTTGTCTAAGGCAGACATTGAACTACATAACTCCCATCTCTTGCTAACACTAACCAATCTGCTGGAACTTATTGTCTGGAAGTCAAATTTAGGAAAGCAGAACCATGTGCTCCCCCACCCCCTCTGCTTGCAAGCACAACACAATAGGGCTGTAGTAATAATATTAGCAGTAGCATTAGTAGTGTGGTTTGAGCACTCTTATCAATTATTTTAGATATATTTTATAGCATTTCCTCTTTTATATCATGCCTGTCCTTGGTTATAGGTTTCCAATAAGCCAATCTGTGGTTCACTGCAGTCAAACTGGAGTCTCTGTAAAAGTGAGATGTGATGAATACCACAGAGGATTTTAGTTTAAAAGCACCAATTTATGAGCTTTCTCTGGGTTAACATTTTTTTACTATGTGTAGGTTAAAGAAGTACGTTTCCACATCCATTCGTCCATCCATCAATCGATATATATGTATATATATACACACACACACACACACACACACACACGTAGATGTCGAGCGATGAGAATGAGTGCTCAACATCGCATTGAGGGATAAAATTTCTTTATTTGTGTATTAAGGCTACCATTGGTTTCATGTCAAGAAAAAAATATTTTTATAATATGACGAATAAGAGAAGTAATGTGAGAAAGTAGATGTTTATTCCATGTGTTTACAGCTGTTTCATAACCTTGCAAGTTATATGATAGGCATTACATTGATGTTTGTATATTGGTTGGATGGATGGGCAGATGTTATGGATTTTCATACATATTTTCTACTTTCTGATTCCATACACACTTACACTCACTCACACAACAAGTGAAATTGAACTTAAAACCATGTTATTGCAAGTGGATTCTAAGCTACCTCTAAACTAAAAGTCATCTATAAAATGTATAAAATTCCTAGCATCACTGTCCTCGTCTCTCCTCTCAAGGCAAACAGATGCATTCTATGTTACAAATTTTCATTTGTCTGTTATTTGTCAATGCAGACCATCACTTGTTTCCTCAAACTGTCAACTGTTATATTTTCATTACTTAAGTGTAGTCTTCTTTCTTAACCTTTTAGTATATCACTGTAAGCTATCATTACTTACTTACTAGAGCTAGCTTCTGTTGATGATAGCAGTTGTATTAATCCAAACTGCAGTACAGTTTACCCCCAAAACAACAAAGAGAATGTACTAAGACCTATTACATGTCTATGGAGAAAGATTTAAAAAGTAGGTCCCTTTTTAAACAAGTCATGTTTGAAATCTTTAGGTGCAGGCATACTTGTGAGGTAAGAAGCTGGCAGAAGTGTTAGCATGCTGGGCGAAATGCTTAGCGGTATTTCGTCTGCTGTAACGTTCTGAGTTCAAATTCCGCTGCGGTTGACTTTGCCTTTCCTTTCAGGGTCGATAAATTAAGTACCAGTTACGCACTGGGATCAATGTAATCGACTTGATCCCTTTGTCTGTCCTTGTTTGTCCCCTCTATGTTTAGCCCCTTGTGGGCAATAAAGAAATAAGAAGCGTGTTTCCCAACTACATGGTTCTGGGGTCAGTTCCACTGTGTGGCACCTTGGACAAGTGTCTTCTATAGAAACTGAAAGAAGCCCCTTGTATGTATGTATATTTGTATATCTCTGTGTGTCTTTGTCTGAGTGTCCCCCCACCCCACTTGACAACCGGTGTTAGGGTGTTTACATCACTGTAACTTAGCAGAAAAGAGATCAATAGAAAAAGTATCCCAGGCTTAAAAATGTACTGAGGTTGATTTATTCAACAAAGGCTTTTTTAAGGTGGTGCTCCAGCATGGCCACAATCTAATGACTGAAACGAGTAAAAGGTAAAGGTAAAAAGACCATTAACAGATAAGCTTCTTTTATACTCAAAACTCAAGGTTGGGGAAGATACAGTAAAAGAATATTTTCTACATATTCCCAACACACCATAGTATACTCCTTTAATTATCCAAGGTTCTAAATTCTATGGAAGCCAGTCTGCTGGCTTCTGTATATTGTGGCTATTCAAAGAAATATTAAAGCCTATATCTTTGTAAGGAGAATACCAATACAGACTCTTGATAGACTGTAAGATGAAGAGACTGTTTATTGGAATTGGAGAAAATAATGGTAATGATAATACATCTGTTGTCATGGTAATATCGATAAACTGTTTACAAGAGAGATATAATCTTATAAATGAGATAAAGAGTAGATTGTTTTTGAGGTGTCCATATGGGGTTTGTAATATTTATTCCCCGCATATCTTTACGATTATGCTTGCTTTAAGGGAGACTGTCTTCTGTCTGTAGGATTCTGCTTGAAAAGATGTAGTGCCAGTAGTTTTTTTAAGGCAGTTCTACATTGAAAATATAAGAATAACTGGATGAATTTAATCATTAGTTGAAGGGAACATTTGTATTCATGAGTGTGAAAACAACTTTTAGCTTAGAGAGTGGAGAAAACTGGGTGAACTTGGAAGTGTCATTGTTATGGATCAGCTAAAACTGTGCCAAGTTAACTAACCACATATTTACTTAGTCAAATTCATGAACAAACATATTCATTCACATTCATGCACACCCTCATTCACACACACACACACACACACACACGCACACACACACAATTATTCATTTATACTTGCTTTTATGTGCACTCACACATTCAGAATCATATTCATATACTCTCTTTCTCTCTCTCTCTCTCTCTCTCTCTCTCTCTCTCTCTCTCTCACAACACACACACAATTATTCATTTATACTTACTTTTATTTGCACTCACACATTCAGAATCATATTCATATACTCTCTTTATCTCTGTCTCTCTCTCTCTCTCACACGCACACACACACAAATATTCACAAATTTATTTGTATTTCCATATTCCTTTGCGTTCATACATATACATCACATAGACCGTATAAAAGCACACACTCACACTCCCTTTCTCACCCCTTCTTACCCACATTTCCTCATGCATTCACTCAAACATTATACAACCAAACCTCCCCATCCATTCACTCATTCTTTCTCTTTCTCTCACACACAAACACACATATTTTCTCATTACAGGTTAATGAGTTGCAATCAAACTATCTGAACCAATTAATCATCACAATGTCATGAGATCAAACATTGCTATTGTTTTATAAAGCAAATAGTTTAGCAAACATCTTTGTGATTAGATGAACTTATTAAAAAGATGTAAAATTACAGGTTTCCTGGCCATCATTTAATAACAGTTAATAAGGAGGTTCATTAATGTGTGGCCATGGTCATTACATGTTCAATCATGAATGTGATAGCCAAAAGGAAAATGTAAAGAAGGAGTAACATGATATTTGTCCTTGGGTTGCAATTGTTATTTCCTATTTGCTTAACCCTAGAAAGTATGAAAAATGGCTAATATTTCCTCCAAACTTAGCTTTTGTTACATTTATTCAAACCCCCAAAGAATCTCTCTCAACACATGGCTATGATCCCCCCCCCCCCCCACTGCTCCTGCTTATGATCAGAGGTGCAGATATTGTCAGCCACTAACGAATATGTTCAAGTGGTTAATGTCAAGCAACCAACAAGCAAATATAGAATATTTACTATAACGATATTTCTGCTTCAGCAATTCAGCATTGAATTAGTCTGAAATGTAATGGGAAATAGGTCAATTTCAAAACATTGATGACCAGGTCACAAAAGCAAAGTTTGAAGGGAATAGTAGTGATTTCCTTTGATTTCTTGATAAAAGCAAATAAGAAATAACACTTACTGACCAAAGACAAAAATAAAAATAAAAATTTTGTTGCACAGTAATCATCATCATCGTTTAACGTCCGCTTTCCATGCTAGCATGGGTTGGACAATTTGACTGAGGACTGGTAAGAATATATCTCACTCACATTAAAGGATATATGGCCGTAACCGAAACCAAAGAGTGAAAGGTTTCACATTTGAATAGTTTTATAAACAACATGAGCATCATTATATCTACAAATATATTGATGATGAATAAACAAAAGCAAGAAAAAGTGCAACAAGAGGGACAAGATTTTACAAAGGTGTTATCAGCCTAATGCTTGGAAGGAAAGGGGAAAAGGTCTTGATGTTTCAGATGCTTGTCCTTCATCAGAAATATTCTAGCCCAAATATTCTACCTGTTTTATGTTCAGACCAGACAGATCTGGTTTCTCACACCTACCTTACAAAGTCATTCTAAAAATATGCAATCACATTAGCAAAATCTCAAAGCTATGAGATAATGCATGATTACTTGAAAATGATGTGAATGAAAAAGCATTACATTTAATAGAATAATCTGAATACTAAAGGGTTAAATATAATCAGCTTGAGTTATCAAGTTGGTTTAGGTACCAGAAAACCAACTGGCAGATTGGTGTTTGTATTCTGTCACCTGAACTGCATTTTATCCTTAAGAATATGACTCAGTCTACTGAGCTGGTGTTAATATAAGTGGTAGCAGTATTATAAATAAGTACTGGTTTAACCAGTGACAACATTATAAAAGCTTTTTTTAAATTTACTGTGATCCACAGCTCAATGGGATCCACAGAATAAACTTATTGGATACATAACTTAGTTGAAGTCTTTGATGATACCCTTAAAATTGAATAGAATATTGATCTCTCTGTATTATATATGAATATTTGTGACATCTGTGAAAATTTTCTGTTTCAAACTTATCTGATGTTATATTTTCAGGACTATGATGCTTTTGCTGATGCTCTGGAGACTCAAAATTTATGGCACTTTTTGAAGTTGGTGAGTTGAGACTTTTTACTTTCTACTTTCACCAAATTTATTATTAAACTTTAAAATAATCAGTCTTTGGAGGATAATTCCTGTCTTTTTTTTTAAGGTTTATTATTCTTTTTAATTAATTAATTAATTTTTAATTCATTATAAATGCAGGTGTAGACATGTGATTAAAAAGTTTGCTTCCTGGACAAGTGTCTTCTAATGTAACTTTGGATCAGCCAATGTGTTATGAGTGAAATTTGATAGAAACTTTACTGAAGCCAAACATATGTGTGTATCAGCTAGGGAAAAGTTTGCTTCTTCAGGTTTGAGCCTGGACAAGTGTCTTCTAATGTAACTTCGGATCAGCCAATGTGTTATGAGTGAAATTTGATAGAAACTTTACTGAAGCCAAACATATGTGTGTATCAGCTAGGGATGATAGAAAGAATTGACACAACTCTGTACACTCAAATCAACTTTGCCCTGGTCCCTTACAGTAAAAAGTACCAAGCAGGATACTGGAGTTAATGCAATCAGCTAAATAAAAAAAAAGAAGAATTGAAAGTAGTGCTACAGCATGACCATAGACCTATAACTGAAACCTGTAAAATATGTATATATAACAATAATAAATCTCTGAGCAAGGTATAAACAGTAGCTGCATGACATCGTGAAATATATTTGCCACATTTAGGTGGCAAATATACTTTACGATATATATATATATATATATATATATATATATATATATATATATATATATAAATTATTTATTAAAACATGTTTTATAAATTTTACAGCAAAGGATCCCAAAATAGTAGTAAACAAATTAATATGGACATTTTCATGTCTACTTGTGTGTATTATTGTACATTCCTGCCATGATTTTCTTATCACTGCTTCAGCAGAAAGTACAGTGAATTCTATGCTTCTCTAAGGAGATACCATAAGACTGAAACATGTCTGGAATTGTCTCCCATACTTACATAAAACAATGAAAATAATAATAGTTATTGAGCAAATATTGTCTTTTTCACTCCCTCTCTCCTATAAACTTGATACCTGTCTTCCTGTGCTGGTGTTACAGGGAGCTTGGAACTCATCTTATTTTTTCTATTGGTAAATAATGAGATAGGTTACCTATTTAGGGCTGGTACCACAAAAATGCACTCAGTTTGTTCTCCGGGCAAATGAGCAGAGAAAGTGTAGGGTTGAGAGGTGCCTTTAATTATATTTCGCTGAGAACTATTGAACCTCCCTAGCATCATGAGAATTTGTACTCTATACACTCTGTAAAGGAGTTGGTGATATGAAACACGTCTAGCCATAGAAATCAAGCCAAATGACATTTAAAAGCATTAATCTTTAAGAGCAGTAACTCTTAAATCACTCAGTCTGTGACAACACGTCCAACCCATGCTATGGAAAGAGATGTGAAATGCCGGACAACAACCATGATGATGACAATAACAGTGACGCATTAAACATGTTAACAGTAATTTAACTAATTCAAGAACAGACTTGAAGAACTTATCAAGCTTATCTGGAATGTATCAAAGAAAATAAATCATTTCAGATTTCTGAAAGAGCTCATTACAGAGTTTGGTATTTACATGACATTGAACTGGTTTATCTAGAAACAGCAAAATTAAAACAGAAGAGAAAATTTGACTACTTCATTATATTTACTATGTTGTTGTTGTTTAGCCCAAGGTCTTCACTGATCAACCAGACCTGTATTCATGAGCTCTCTTGCCATGGTCACTGGTCATCTCACCTCTTAGTATAACTTAGAGTGCATTCATCATCATCATCATCATCGTTTAACGTCCGCTTTCCATGCTAGCATGGGTTGGACGATTTGACTGAGGACTGGTGAAACCAGATGGCTACACCAGGCTCCAATCTAATTTGGCAGAGTTTCTACAGCTGGATGCCCTTCCTAACGCCAACCACTCAGAGAGTGTAGTGGGTGCTTTTACGTGTCACCCGCACGAAGGCCAGTCAGGCGGTACTGGCAACGGCCACGCTCAAAATGGTGTATTCTATGTGCCACCCGCACAAGAGCCAGTCCAGGGGCACTGGCAACGATCTCGCTCGAAAATCCTACGAAGGCCAGTCAGGCGGTACTGGCACAGTGTTATTTCTTTTCTAAAAACTGTAGGATGTGTGTTTCTGAGTAGATTTGGCTGCTGTTTCTAGTATATTGAGAGATCACACCTATGCTCCTATCTCTCTCTCTCTCTCTCTCATGTTGGTTTTGCCATCTTCAAAAGGTATTCAGTCATAATTTTTTCTCTTTGAGATGGAAGTATAAATAAATGGTTGAAAAAAAAAAAAAAAAAGAAAAGAAAAGGAAAAAACAAAATCAAGAACACGGCAAATCTTGTTAAGTCAATGTAGTAAAGTCGTGATAGTATTAATATTTCTTCTTGTGTCTCTGCTTATTTCTTTTTAATCATAATTAGCATCATTGTATTGTTAAATACAATACAATTAGATTCTCTGTTTTTTTTTTATATTTTACTTCATGTTTCAGTTGTTGTTTTTTTTATGTTCTGTTTCAGTGTTTTGCTTGGATAAATATTTGTTGTGTCTCATTAGCTTGCGTAATCAATGTATTTATTTATTATTATGACTTTATTATTATTATTATTATTATATATATATATATATATATATGTTTGTACATATGAATTTTTCATATAACTATCCCTTCCTCTTTTCTTTACCCCCTCATACACACATTCATTGCCTGCCCAATCAATCTTTGATTGAAGCTGTGTTGATGTTTAGTGTAAGGTTTATTTATTTGTTTATTTATTTATTTATTTTAATCTAATATCATCTAATCTAATCTTCATCATTAGCTTTAATTCAAAGATAAACAGGATAAAGTGGAGCCAGAGTTAGAGCCGGAGTGGAATAAGTTGGGAAGAGGAGGCGGTGGGAGGGATAAGTAAATAAATTTAAACTGAAATTGAATTAAATTTTATCTGATTAACAGAGATTAGCTGTTGAGTAATCATTGAGATGAAACAAAATATTTCATTTTTTTTTTTTTTACTTTGTTTTAAAGTAACTTTTTTATTTTATGAATTCTTTATTTATCCCTCCTACCAATATCTTTTCCTAATACTCTGCCTAATTTTATGTAAATTTAATTAGGTATTATTAATTGTCTATTAGACCTACACACACAAACATGTACATTTCTTTCTTTCTGTCTATAATCACGCGCCCTCCTCTGAGAAAAGAAAAAAAATCTTAGCTACAGCATAACAATAACAGATTTTTATGTAGCATTTTGAAGTTTAAATGCTAAATTTAATTTTTTTATTTTATTTCCAGCATTTTCTTTTCCTTTTTTTTTTTTTTGAAATTGAATAATCACTCGCTTTTTCTACTTCACTCATCACTCTCCCTCATTCACTCTTTATCTCACAAACTTTCTCAATATCTTTCTTCAATCTTCCTTTTCTGCATCACCACTCGATCATGCTTTAGGTATCATTCAGAAGTTTTCTTTAATCTTTTATCAGAAGGAATTTTTATTTACATAGAAAAGAAAAATTCTAAACAATGTGTATATTGTTTTTGTTGTTGCTGCTGTTGTTTAATCAGTAGTATTGGATAATTTTATTAGTCATGTCATTTTTAATTGTGTTTATTTAAATTAATGATTGTATATGTTTTATTCTCATTAGTCTTTTTAAAAAATTTTTTTATATTTGTTTTGTATTATTTTCCTCTCTCAGCCAAAAAATAAATAATTAAATAAGATAATTTTTTAAAGTCAGTAATTAAGGAAAAGTTGAGAGGGGGAAAAATTTTTTTTCAAATTGAGAGATTTGAATAGTTATTGATTCTGTTGTTTTTATTTGCTTCTGGGTGTGGAAGGGAGCTATGAATAAACAAGGTTGAGGCTCCGCCTTTGTCGGTTTGTTGCTAGTAGTTTTTGTTGTTTAACCTTGAATGGGCAGACTTGTGATCAAGAATATTCTTGATTATATTTTCTGATGTAGTACAGTAGAACCCATGAAGGCACACAGCCTAGTGGTTAGATAGTTGCATTCACTATCATAAGCTCATAGGTTCAGTTTTTGGACCAGGCAGCACTTGTACAAGGCATTTTATTTCATATTGTTCCAGTCTATTAAAATGTGTTGTCTGCTACAGAGTGCCACCATGCAGACTTCTCGTCTCAAATCTTGCCAATGCAACGTGCCAGTGGTTCTTGATCACTGATAAAAGCAGTTGAAGCTGATAAAAATTGGCTGATGAATACAGTGGAAGCCATTTATAATTACAAATAAGGTTATCTACTGATTATTTAGTGGGTCCTAAACTCTTATTTACTTAATGTTATCAGCTGGTTATTGTTATCAAAAAAGGTTTAATCCGAAAGTGATCACAGTAAGCAGTTTCCACTGTATATCTAGGACTACACTATTCAATGTATTTTGCCTTTTTTTTTTTTTTTAGATGTGGGGTATGATTCAGTAGAGATTTGACTGCTATTTCTATTAGGTCTTGCTATGATGAAGCATTGAAGCATTGTATTTCATCTGTTATACTGTTACGGATATGCTCAAATACCATTATTTTATCCATTGATTATCTAAAATATCGTAGTTTTGTTGATTTTAATTTCTATGCCACCTCATATAAATTGGTGAACCTATCAAATAAATATTAAGTCTCTCTCTTTTTGTAAGATCTCCTACTCTATCTTCTGTTACTGGTCTTAAAAGAAGCAGCTTCACTAATTCATTACTAAAATGTTTCTTAGTAATTTCTATGATTCTCTTTTTTTTTTTCTTTTTAAACCTTTTTCTGTTAATAGTTAAGTCACTAATTTCTTTGTTGCAGGGAAGTGATTGTATTTTGAACTTGGTTGTTGTAAACCTGTGAAAGTGAATGATCTTTATGGTCAAGAGATAATTTGCTGCATGTAATTCTCATGTAATTCTGGAATTTATATATGCTAATATTGAACAGTGAGAATTGGTGCTCAACACTGCATTGGTGGATATATATTCTTTATTTGTGAGTTAACAAGGCTACCATTGGTTTCATATTGCAGGCTTGATAATTTCTGAGAATTCTCACCATGAAACCAATAGTAGCATTGTTAATTCACTATATATATATATATATATATATATATATATAATCATTTACTCATCTTCTTATTAAAATTTTTGGACAAAATCCTTATCAGTGGAATTGTTCCGAGCATAATTCGGTAAAACAAAATGTCATCGATAGAAAACATCATGTATGAGGTATTTGTAAGATCTTGGTGAGGCAAACTTATACAATGAATGTAGAGGGCTACAGGAGTGTGATGTTATATAGAGTGAATGTTGTAGACCACAGATGTGTGACTGAAGAATGAGTTGAAATAGGTTTGTTAGATGTGTCGTGATAAATTATGAAAGATGCTTAAGTACACTGGAATTGATAAATCTATTGGATATCAAAGTTACTGGCAGTAATGAATAATAGAGTTTGAGGTGATTGTTGGTATGGAAATGTGAGATTAACAGATGACAGATGACGTATGACAAATTTGAAATTGTTGTGAGAAAGACTTTTGAAAGAAAGTGTTGAAAATGCCAGGATTTTGAAGGAAAGTGTTAAGAGGAAATTCAGGAAAAAATTTTGTGAGAAACACTTTGGGAAGAAGTGCCACGAGAAAGACTTTGAAACAAAGTGTGTGAGGACAACTTAGGAAAGCACAGTTAACCATACTTTAGAATATTTACATATTCTGAAACTTACTGATGTGCATACACATACACACAGTTATAACATATGCACATATACCGGTGTATTAACATTTACACAACTATATATATATATATATATATATATATATATATATATATATATATATATAGTTTTAGGGAAAAGAACCAAGTTTCAAGAACTCATCGATGAAAATCCACTATGACATATAGAAAAATTAATAATTAAAAGCACAATAAATGAGTATAATATAAAACAAAGTAAATATCATAAGATAAAGATAGTAATTGAGTTTTTACCTGTAATTTGGGATTTTGTCCCTAATATTATTATTATTATATATATATATATATACATGCACTCACATTTGTGTTAACAGAAAGACATATAAACGTGCACTCACAAACATACACCATGTAGACATATATTGATGTACTGTACTGGTATAATAAATACATGCACACGTGTTAAATATTGATTATGTCACACAGGCATTTATACACAACACATGCACACACAAATACATATCATCAACTAGAAAGATAACTAAAAATAGATAAATAACCAGTAAGTTCCAAAGACCAAACTCATATCCGTATCAGTGACATCTCATTTGACACTGTTTCTATAGTGATAACCTTACAAGTGCAGTAGGCAATTTCATATCTCCCACATTATCATCATCATCATCATCATCATTTGTGTATTATTACATTCTGTTCCAATAACACTGAATGCACTGATGGGTTTTATCAAATATTTCGCTTTTTCTTCATTTATTTATTAATTTTTTTTTTTTAATAATTTTGACAGGATTATGTATTGTACAGAGAGCAGGTAAATTATTCTGTCTTCAGAGTGTTCTGTTTTTCTTCCTTAGAACAGTGTACTACTCTTCTGTCTACCTTTGTAGGTGTGCATATGGGATATAAATGCATTGTATGTGTGTGTGTATATATTTATATTTATAGTACATGTAAAGCATACATATGGTATGCATCAGAGCATACTCCCTAATATATGTATATATATATATATAGCACATGCAAAGCATATATATATATATATATATATATATATATATATATATATATATATATATATATAGTACATGCAAAGCATATATATATATATATATATATATATATATAGTACATGCAAAGCATATATATATATATATATAGTACATGCAAAGCATATATATATATATATATATAGTACATGCAAAGCATATATATATATATATATAGTACATGCAAAGCATATATATATATATATATATGGTATGCATCAAGGCATACTCCCTAATATATATATATATATATATATATATATATATATATATATATATATATATCTATATATATATTGGTAAAGAACTTATTTACCGATAATGGTTTTTACATACCGAAGTACTTGGTAAAAATTATTAATTATTAATTTATTAATAATCCTTTACCCTTTATTTGCTATATATATATATATATATATATATATATATGTGGTATGCTGTATGTCTGTGGAATTTGGTTTTAATTTACAGAATAGTATAATCTTGTGTTTGTACACATTTGTGTTGACACTCTTTGTAAACTTGTGATGTCATACTTACTTACATATCCAAACACAAATGTATGTATGTTACATAATGTATATTTTGGAAGTGCGTTATTGCTAGAATAGTATTAACTCGTGTTTTTGTATGTCTAACATTAGATGTGATCTGTATATTTTCTTAACATCTTCAGGTGGCCTATGTTATTACATAAACAGTTTTAAGAGCCCCCCCCCCCACCCACCTTGGAGTTTTCTGTCACTTAACTTGATAAAAGACAGATGAAGCAGAATGTTAAATAATTATATTAATGTTGGCAGATCTGTTGATCAAGTTATCTTTAATAAGTTTGCTATTAGAAATATATTCATGCCAGAGAAGAAATCAAATATATGGAACTCTATTATTGAAATGTGAAGAAGTGCTATGTTTCAGTAGGGGAGTGTCTCTATGACAGCTATGGACCATTGGAGACTAGGAAACAGTTGGGTTAAACATGAGAACTTTGAATCTTCACAGATATCACTTTAAGTGAAGATTCAAGGAAAGATGTTATTGTACATCTGACCAGTCTATGACAGAATTAGTAGATGAACATTAAATTGATGATGTTTTGTCAATGAGTAGCAGCTGATTTATTTGTTTTCTTTTCTAAGAGAGAGAGAGAGAGAGAGAAGAAGAAGAAGAAGAAAAAAGAGAAAGGAGAGAAAGAATGAGATAGTTCTTACATTTTTCCTTATTTGCTAATTCTTTTTTATTGTACCATGTATTGTATTGTATCATGGTCACCATCACCACAATGTTAGCATTGTCAATGTCTTTCCATTTTGTGAACATATTGCAATTTCAAGAACTTATGGTGAACTTTTCCAATATCCAACTACCTTTTCTAAACAGTGTAATTTATTCAACTTAATTTGGTCTTTGTTTTATGTGTTTAATCAAAGGAGATGGGGTAGTGCCTATGGCCTTTTCAGGTCCTCCCAGGCTGGTGGCATTGGTGCAGCTGAGGCCCAGTTTAAACATCTGTTGGTCAATGTTAGAATCATAAACATGAATAAGGATGTAACCAAAGGTCTAATAGAAATGTTTACAGTAGAGTAAAACTCACTCTTTTACTTGTTTCAGTCATTTGACTGCGGCCATGCTGGAGCACCGCCTTTAGTGGAGAAAATCGACCCCAGGACTTATTCTTTGTAAGCCTAGTACTTATTCTATCGGTCAAACCTCTAAGTTACGGGGACGTAAACACACCAGCATCAGTTGTCAAGCGATGTTGGGGGGGGGGGGACAAACACACATACATATATATATACATATACATATATACGACGGGCTTCTTTCAGTTTCTGTCTACCAAATCCACTCACAAGGCTTTGGTCGGCCCGAGGCTACAGTAGAAGACACTTGCCCAAGGTGCCACGCAGTGGGACTGAACCCAGTACCATGTGGTTGGTAAGCAAGCTACTTACCACACAGCCCCTAAAACCAGATGGCAGTATTAAAGTGGGCTTGAACTGAAAACTTTTGGGATCAGTTTTATTGTTTTCTTTACAAAATGCCACTTGTTTCTTTATATTCTGAGTTTAAACTGATTTTTTTAAAACTGAAGCCATCCAAAGTTTCAAAATGTTAGTAATTACTTCTCAGCTAATGATGATGTACATTAGTCTTGTGTCTTTTTGTGTTTGCTTCTCTTACCCCCACCCCAGCTCACCTTTAATTGTTTTTAACATACCTTCCAGTATATATATGAGAGCATTACTTTGAAATTACTTAATCATTCAGTAGTGTGTGAGTGTAAAACAAACATATACATACATATGTACACATACATATATGCGTGTGTGTGTGTATGTATATATATATATATATATATATATATATATATATATATATATATATATACACACACACACACACACACATATGTATGTATATATATATATACACACACACACACACACACACACACACACACACACACACACATGTATATATATTTATGTACACATACATATATACATGTTTTTGTGTGTATATATATATACATATATACACACACACACATGTATATATATGTGTGTGTGTGTGTGTGTGTGTGTGTGTGTGTGTAAAGTGTTCACAAAGTCATTAGACAAATAGAAGAATTTATTAAAGTTACAACAGAAACTGGACACTGTTGAAATGTTTACATAGTATGAATTAAATAGTGAAGTTTATACACAAATAGCTAATAAATTTCTATATTGGCCCCATTCTTCACATGAAGGACATCTAAGCGATATTCAATTTTTGTCCCTGTCCTTCGTAATATACTTTCATCAATAGACACAATGGTAGCAGTTATTCTTTGACTTATAGTCATCCAAGTCCTTTACTTTAGTGTGGTACACGATATCTTTCATATGGCCTCACAAAATAAATAGCTAATGGATATTATATCTGGGGAATGAGAAGGCCAAGGAATCAGGTCACCTCTTCCTATCCAGCGATTTGGAAACCTTTCATTTAAGAAACCATCAACATTTATTCGCCAATGAGGCAATGCTCCATCTTACTGAAAGATGACATTTGGATGGCACTCTTTTAGTTGTGGCACAATGTATTCTTTTAGAACATCAAGGTAAATATCAGCTGTTATTGTCTTTTCCAAAAAGCAAAATGGACCAATACCTTTGTTGCACAAAATCCTGTGCCACATATTGACCTTCTGACTGTCACATTTGATTTCCCTAGCAATGTGGGGATTTCCCAATCTTCAAATTCTTGCATTATGCTTCTTAAGTTTTTCAAATACATGGAAGGTTGCTTCATCTGTAAAGCAAATGTGATCAAAGATAAAGAAATCATCTTCTGTGATTTTTTTTTGCAGGATTGTAACAGCAAATTCTTTCTGTTGTAGTTTGTCATTTACCCTAACTGTTTCCAATAATTAAATTTTATATGCATAATGCCTCAGATTCTTATGGAGCACTTTATGAATTGTTAATCTCAGTAGTTGTAGTTGAGCAACAGCAATTATGGATGGACTTAGATGGGGAACATTGACTGATGGATATGCTCAATATCTTCCGATGTTCTTGGTATTCCAGTCCTCGATTTATGTAGCACTATCCCCATTTCCATAAATTGCTTATGCCAGTTGTGAATCAATTGACATGCTGGAGCTTGTTTTCCATATTTAGCTGCGTAATTCCTTCATGTTTGTATATCTGACTTTGCTTCGATAAACCAAGACACAATATTGTGCCTTTTATTGTTGAGTTGGCATTTTCTGAGATATAAAAACAACATTAATTGCAGTCTGAAACATAAAAGCATAACATTAGAAAAGCCATTAATATCATTAAAAACTTTAATAATAACATATTAATATGCAACAAAAATTTATCTGCCACCCCTCCTAAGGTTTTCATAATGACTTTTTGAAATTGTCCTAAGACTCTGTGGACACTGTTTACACACACGCACACACATGTGTATATATATATATATATATATATATATATATATATATATATATATATATATGTTTGTTTTTATGTCAAATTATAATAAAAACAATTATACATTAAACTGAAGAACTGTTCAATACATTTTGTAGAGTACATATTTATACTTTTACAAGAAGAGTAGTGACAGTACCTTCGAAGTTTCATCCTGTTAGCCTTCATTCGATTGCCTGATGCAGGTTAGCAGACCAAAACTTCGAAGTTAGTGACCGCTCTTTTCGTATGATGTATAAATGTATGTATGATAAGCCACAACTACAGTGAAATATATATCTGTTGCTCATGTGGTCACTTCCAATATAATTTCGTTTGATTTAGTTCTGAAGTATATTGTTTTTTTTAACACTATACATCTTTAAAGGGATTTTTCTCACAGATGAAAAACTGCATGTTCTGGCATTTAAACAATGCACGTACATTTTATTCATAATGTTTTTCTATATATTTAAATATATGTGTATGTGTGTGGAAAGAGAGAGAGAACGAGAACAAGATAGCAGTGTTTTAATTTCCTTTTCCTTTCCTTATCTCAACTTACTGGTTTACTTTTACTTTTCCTACTAATAGTTGTTTGAAATGATGATGAAATCTGCTGTTATTCACATATATTGAACTTCTATTTTTCTCCACAAATATACAAACACATCATTTGTTGACACTACCAAAATTCCTGACATACCAAATGAAGCTTCTCCCTATCTTACCATCACTTATCATCTACAATACTAGCTGATTTCTTTTCGATTCTTTTTTGAAGTGAACACAGTTTATCAATTGTGTGATAGTTATTGTGTCAGACCTGAGTGTGGAGGAAAAAATCTCTAGCCATTACACATAACAATATATACTATCAGGATCCTTGCACTTCCACCTCAAGTCTGTATGAAACCTTATAAAATGTCTGGATTTGATCGCTCAATCTATCATTTTACTGCTAGAACAAAGAAAAACCAAATACACACACTTTTCATTCTCTGTTAAGATTCAGATGTTATTTGCAGAATTTTAAACAACAACCTCATATGTATTTAGTAAAAATGATTCACATTTTTTTTTCTTTTTAGTGTAGAATATGAAGTGGATTCTTCTTCATATGCTTAAGTACTCTTGCTTCTCATAAGCAAACTCTACTTATATAAATATTGTTTGTATATGAGCAGCATGTGTGTGTGTATGTATATATATGCAAATATGTACGTATATATATATATATATATATATATATATATATATATATATATATATATATATACACACACATACACACATTCATAAAATATACACATACATTATATATATTTGTACATATTTGCATATTTATATATATTTATTTATTTATATGTTTACAGGATTAATATAAAGTTTTAGTGCAATTTTAATTTTTTATAACTTTAGTTCTGTATATGATGGAATTAATCTGTTGAGAACATTTAGAAACTTGATGTTTCTAGTTTATCAGTCATTCAAAATTGGCATTATTATTGTGTAGCAATTGTTTATTAAAATAACTTCTTCGTCATTTCATGAATTCATGGAAACACTACCATTTATTCAACTAAACATTGTCCTATAGCTATGAGACATATTTTTAGAACTTCAGGATTGCAACATTGTTTGTATATTTAATGATGGAGGACATGTTGAAAATTAACAATCTCAGGGCCAAATCTATTTTTAAAAAGTAAAAGTTGTGTTATATCCTCTCTCTTATCTTTTTCACAGATTAATCCTACCATATATACTCTTTTACTCTTTTACTTGTTTCAGTCATTTGACTGCGGCCATGCTGGAGCACCGCCTTTTAGTCGAGAAAATCGACCCCAGGACTTATTCTTTGTAAGCCTAGTACTTATTCTAGCGGTCTCTTTTTGCCGAACCGCTAAGTTACGGGGACGTAAACACACCAGCATCGGTTGTCAAGCGATGTTGAGGGACAAACACAGACACAGACACACACACATACATACACCTATATATACATATATACGACGAGCTTCTTTCAGTTTTCGTCTACCAAATCCACACACAAGGCTTTGGTCGGCCCGAGGCTATAGTAGAAGACACTTGCCACGCAGTGGGACTGAACCCGGAACCATGTGGTTGGTAAGCAAGCTACTTACCACACAGTCACTCCTGCGCCTATATATATATATATATCACTAAAGTTATGAACATTTAAAATCCCACAGAGATTAGAACCTTTGCCATCCTTTGTTCTCTCTGGATATATGTAATGGCTGGATGCTGTTCGAGTCAGCCCAACACAACTTTACCACAGTAACACTAAATATGTTTATATATGCTTGATAGGTTATGCCATCGACTGTGTGAAGAAATATATAATTAATCTCGCTTGATGTTTTTCAAATCATCACCATATTTTGTATATAACAGGATGCATATATAGTTCTTAACCAATATTAATGCATATGTGAAAAGTATGCTTGGTATGAAGAGAATCTAGGGAGACTCAATATTATGATTGTCCGATTTTCAATCCTTTTAGCTGCTCACTTCCTAGTTTTGTGCTCTCTTTTAACTTAGCTTTTAACCTCCAAAATAGTTTCCACAGCAAGATTTTGTATACTTACAAACACAAAAGATTAATAAAATAATTATTAGCAGGCACAGCTGTGTAGTTAAGGAGCTCACCTTGATTCCATGTGGTTTCAGGTTCAGTCCCACTACGTGGAACCTTGGACAAATGTCTTCTATTATAGCGCCCTTTGTGTGTGTGTGTGTGTGTGTTCCCCCATCATCACTTGACAAGTTGTGTTGGTTTGTTTATGCCTCCATAACTTTGCGGGTCAGCGAAAGGGACTGATAGGATAAGTATCAGACTTAGAAAATAAGTACAGCGGTTGAATTGTGTGGTGTGATGGAGGAAAAAGACAACAAGAAGCAAAAGAGAGAATGAAACACTGGGACCTTACCTTGTTGACCGTGGCGGTGTAAACGATTGCTCTAGATCAAAACATGTCTTCTCCCTAAGCCGTCTGTCTTCGAACTGACCCCACGTGCTCGCTGTCCACCGGTCTGGCCCTTCCGGTCTGTCTTCACTTCCGTTTGCTTCATCTCTCTCCACCAACAACACATAGCTCATCACAGCCCATAACACCACATGTAACACCACAAATTGTTTCACTAAACCCTTCAAGATGGTACCCAGCATGGCCTCAGTCAAATGACTGAAGCAATAAGATATCTTGTTTCACTACCCACAGTATACTTTGGAATTACACACACACACACATATACATCCACTACTATACCTATCACCCCCACCATAACTACAATTTGTTCTTGAACCATTATTGTTTTGGTTAATTACTTTATTACATTGTTCTACTATTCCTGAAAGGTATTAATTGCTAATTTAAGAAGAGAGAATGGTACATATTCAATAATGTAATTGGTAATGATGTTGTCCATTGAGCAATATTTATGCAGTTTGAGTTCTATCATGTGTACCTGTTGCTGTTTTCTATCTCAAACTGGTGATCATAATGTTTAATATATAATGAATCACTAGTTATTACAATTTCTAAAGTTATTTTTCAGGTTTTAAACAATTTTGAAAGTATTCCTGTAAGTATTGCCTAGTAAATGAAAATGAAGAAATCCTTATGATTAGTAATGATTATTATCATTATTATTATTATTAGACTAATAAGAGTGTGTGTTTTGAATTCTCTTTCTTTTAACAATACTTGTTACATGACATAGATCCCAGCTAATATTGAGTTGTTCTTTTCTCACATGTTCTTTGATTTTTGTTTCCTGTAGTAAGATGTTAATGACTGGGCTGTAAATCATATTCTCATCACAGTAGTTAATGATATTTTTAGTCTTGAGTACTGTGGACTTCATCTGCTCATCACTACATTTTTGAAAATGACGGAAAATTTTCACAGATAACATTAATAGTGTTTTGCCCAAATCATTAGAAATGCATTTTTAATTTTTTTTAATCAAAATTTGAAACCATTCTGGGGTAATGGTTATAACTCTGGCACTATTTCAGCAAATCCATTAGCAATATTAGTGGCACTCAAATTTTGAAATCATATTAGGATTTAGGAAATTTAACAAAATATAAAATTTTAGTTAGGGGGTTAGAGAACCAGAAATAAGTTGTAGCTGGCCAATTCAGGTAGACTGGAAAATATTTCAGAGTACCAAAATTCAAACTATACAATTTTTTTCACTTTATATCTATGGGTCAGTGTGAGTGTGTAGTAATGTTTGTTTTTACATCGTTATATATAAAAACAATTCAACATGAAACTGAAGGATTACTCAATACTTTTTTAGTACAGTATATATTAATATATTTAGTCGGTTATATATAACTAGGAAAAGGTTGACTGTGACTTTGAAGTTTTAGCTTGTTTACCTTCATCGGACTGTCATTTACTTTGATTCTTTTTAGCTTTAAGTAGTCTTTGGCAGTTTTTTTTTTTTTTTTTTTTGTATGGGTGATTTAGCCTATGATAATGGTGAATAGGTATAGTGTAGATAGACAGGGTAAGTAGTTGTGTAGAAAGTGGGGGAAATTCAACCTCAGTCTGATCTATGTAGTTTGTCCAACTATATTATCTACATTCTTTTGTGAACCCTAATATTCAAAGAGTGCTGTGACTTGAATTTGACACATCTGTTCACATGTGACTGAACCCTAAACAATATCAAGATTCCTCGTCAAACCAAAATAATTCTCCTCATCATACCTTTCTATCAACTCACCCTACGGATACACATGCCTCCTATCTTCCTCTATTCCCATCCCCCAACTTAATTACTACTTTCCCTGTCTACTTGCATAATACCTATTTATCTTTCACATAAACCAAACTATCCCCCAAAACACAAACTTGCCGAAAACTATTTAATGCCAAAATGAACCAAAGTAAATTATAGTTTGAAGAAGGCAACTATGCTGAAACTTCAGAGTCACTGTAAACCTTTTTCTTATATAAGAGGTCGACCCAGGGATACATAGGATGAAGTGGTGAAGCATGATCTTTGAATATTGGGCCTCACGGAGGTAATGACTAGTGACTGAGACCTTTGATGATATGCTGTACTTGAGAAGACTCATCAAGCCAAGTGAAATTGTAGCCATGGCTGTTGCTGGTGTCATGTAAATGGCACCTGTGAAATTGTAATTGTGGCCATTGCCGGTAGCATGATCTTCGAATCTTGGATCTCACAGAGGAGAAGGACAAGCTGGTGAAGCATGATCTTCAAATGTTGAGCCTCATGGAAGCGATGACAAGTGACTGAGGCCTTTAGTGCTATGCTATGCTCGAGAAGACTTGTCAAGCCAAGTGAAGCCATAGTTGTGACCCGTTGCCAGTGCCATGTAAATGGCACCCATTAAATCATAGCCGTGACTGTTACTGGTGTGATGGAAATAGCATGCATGCTGGTGGCACATAAAAAGCACTCATTACACTCTTGGAGTGGTGGCATTAGGAAGGGCATCTAGCTGTAGAAACCATGTCAAATCAAACTGGAACCTGATGCAGTTCTTTGGTTTACCAGTTCCAGTCAAACTGTCTAACACATGCCAGCATGGAAAGTGGACCTTAAATGATATATATATATATACATATATATATATATATATATATATATATATATATATATATAAGAGAGGTGGAGATGTGTATGTAATACAGTGACTGTATAATTGAACTGCAGAATTTTTTAAGCATGTTTCTGCTATCTATTTTACACTGCAATTAGTTCCTCAGTTACAGAGCTATATCTGATTATTATAGCAAATAGCAATGTAATTAGCATTATACACTAGATTAACAATGATTACACCTCATTAAAGAGGTTTGTTTTAATACATAGATAACCACAAAAATATAAATAACATACTCAGAGATATAATTAGAATACTGCATGAAAATAATTTTTTTTCTTTATTACACACAAAAAAAAAAAAAAGAAATTTTAATGAAAGAATAAATTTTCCAAATGATATTGAAACCTAATGAGTTTTCCATTTCTTATAACATTTCGTTTTCTTTGTATTTTCTTATGTCAACGATCCTGCAACTAGAGGTTATAAGATAGTTTATTGTGTGTCATTTGCCATTGGTTTTTAAATTGTTTGACCAATTTATGATATAATATCATCTTAAATCGAGTTTTCTCTTGCAGTATTTGGACTTTGAATTTTTGTGAAATGTAGTTTAGTTTCAGTTTCACTAACTAGTGACTTTATCTTTCTGCTCCTGTTGTTTTTTTTCTGTAGAATTTAGATTATTTCTGGAATTTCCTTTTTTTTTTTTTTTTTTTTTATAGAAAACTTATGTAGATTTAAAGTGTGTTTTTCTTTACCCCTCATCTTCCTCCTCTTAATTTTCTTGATTTCAGAGACAGCAGTGAAGAAATCTAGAACTTTCATTTTTGTGAATATTTTAATCTGAAAATCATGATACCAACTTTTCCTCCAGTCTAAATAAATCAGCACTCTTCTCTCTCTCTCTCTCTCTTTATATATATATATATATATATATATATATATATATATATATATATATATATATATATATATATATATATATGTATGTATGTATGTATCACTCCATTTCTTTCTACATCTATATCTGCCTACATACACACACTCACATGCACGCATTGAGAAGTTTTATTTCTGGTGAGTTTCAGGAGTACATCGATCCTGATGAAGACCCTGAGGAGGTAAACTGAAAACCTTTCTGTCTGTCAGCTAGCAGCAACAGTTATCGCAACCAATTACGACTTGCATGTTGCTATTTGTTCTATTCTCATTAATCCTGTGACAGTTACTAAAACCCTGATCATCATAACAAACTTAACTACCAGAAATTTTCCCCCCATTCCTCTACAAATCCGTCATCAGGTTCTCTTTATACATCTACATATTCTTAGAACTATTTTGAAATTACAATAATAACACAACTAGACATTGCTGGTAGGAGTAGTGCTGGTATAATTACACACGTCTATAAATTCTACTCAATGATGGTCAGGTGTGTTGCTGTCTAACAGTCCAGCTTGTTGTTCTTGTTAGCATTGTGGTTCTTGTTTTGCTGTTATTCTTCTTCTTATTGTTATTATTTGTTTACTGTTTCCTTTTACTATCAGCAGTTTTAAAATTTGACTTATTTCCAGTAACAAGGAAGAAAAGAAGTAAAACTAACCAAAATTAGAAGTGATTTCATTGGCAATATATTGTCAATGAATGTCCTTCGTATTGTTTGATCTTTGATCTTAAGAGCATTCATAATCCTGCCATTGTGGGTTGGGCTACTCCATATGTTGTTCAATCAAGACCCTTTATTTTTCTTTAACTTTATTGCTTTCATTGTATGTGTGTGCATGCGTGTGCGTGCATGTGTGTGTTTGTGTGTGTACAAAAGCCTTGTGATTTTTTATTATGCCCCTTTATATTCTGAGTTCAAACCCCACCTTGGCCTGCTTTACTTTTCACCTTTCCAAGGCTAAACTAAATGCTGAAGTTGAAGCCTATGTAATCTTTGAACTGTAACTATACTCCATCATGGCCACAGCTCAAAGCTGGAAACTAACTAGATAATTTATAATGCTTTCAATGCTACCTTATAGTTAGATTTTTAATGCTTGTTATTTCAAATGTCTCAATTCTACTTTAGTTGAATTTTACAAACAACAAATTTATAAAACAGCCAGTTGCTGCAGCAAAGTGAAATACTGAAGTTATTATGTGAACTGAATGTTTTCATGGCAAGTCTTTCAATGTATCCATAGTTATAGTTATGAGGATTTCTTTTCAAGAACGTAATTTGTATTCTTTTTTGGTTATATTAGGAGATCTTAAAAGAACCTTCAGACTATGTGTTCTTCACTTTACACTGTTTAGTCAATGATACTGAATCTATCAATAATTTGAATGAGCTTGGATGACTTAACCAAAGGGTTTCAGAAACTCATTGTAGAGGTTGAGAGGCCTTATCCATTCAATAGCCAAATCCACCGAACACTAGATTGGCACCCTAAATAGCATAATTATTCAGTCAGTAACATTGGCACTGTGATGATGAGTAATTCATTGACCTGCAGTACTAAGTTCCATTTCTCCTGTAGAGAAAGCTACTTACAGTAGACTAGCAACCAGTTCCAGAAGAGATTGATCTCTCATGCATTTAATGCTGTGGAAAATGAAAACAAGCATCAGAACTATGGAATCTTGTGATTCAAAAAAATATTGTGGCAGTCTGGATAATTTGAAGCTGTTTATCCAACGAAATTGTTATATTTTTAAATATTTTGAGTTGTTTATCCAACAAATTGAAGTAGCCCAGTTAATTATAGCTGTTTATTCAGTGCATCTGAGGTAATTCAGATAGTTTTTTTTTACTTCTTTATATTGATCCTGCATTAAAAACCACTTCGCTGTGTCAATAGAAATTTCTAGTTAAAATTTAACTTCATCTCTGTTTATTTCCTCTGACATTAAATTGCTTTCCTAACTAATTTTTTAAAATCAAGCTGATAATATATTTACATTCTTAATCACAAACAATAGATAGGACGCAGTAGCAGCTTCGTTCAATATCTCCTTCTGTCTTATATCTTACATAAATTGTTGTGTGGAGTATATACTGTAGCAATCTCTATACGAAGCCTTAGTATTAGATATATCACTATAAATCATAGGTGTAGTATTGTTTGTATCCTGTTATCCAATGCAGTGTCTTTATAAGATTATAGTATTATACTATAGTATTACTTGTACCATAGTGCTTCTATTAAAGTAAAATATATATTGAGCATAACCAAGTACTTCGTGATGTAACTACTATCTGTGACAACATACCAGTTGTGGATATTTATTAGAGTTTGATATTGATTTCTTATATAGATTTATAATGCCATTAGTGATGTAGATGAAGTGAAATACGTTTGAACATTGAAACAAAATTGTAGACTTGCTGAGAGCTTACTTCTACTCCATGGTCCTTGACTATAAATATAGAACTTATAACATTCTCTTGCTTGGCTTCAGTATTGAACCTGCCTTGGTATTCTCTTTACCTGGCTACAATATTGAGCATGCTGTTTTATTCTTTTTATCTAACTACAATATTGATATTCTATTGATACAACATTGACCCTTCTCATTATCTGGCTACAATACTGACTTTTCTTTTTACTTGGCTATACTATTCACTCTTCTTACTAAGCCATTCTTTTAAAATTACTGGTGCTCAGTTAATTATGTAACAACATTGACTCCTCCTCCTACTCTCTCTACACACTTCTAATAGTTCTTCCTCTGTTCCCTCATCCTTTCCCTTTATGCTAATACTTCAGACTATGAACTTGGTTCAAGCAGTTCCAAAAATTAAGCAGCATTTAAATGGGCTTTTTCATTCAAAAAACCTGACAGACTAATGGGTTACATGGTACTCTAACATTGCAGGTTATAATAATAATAATAACTGGAATATCAATAAAGAACAAAATCGTTTTTTAGTTATCTTTCTAAAGGTCAATACACTGTATACTATTTGAAACCATTGTTAGGCAGTAAGCTGGCAGAATCATTAGCATGCCGGGCATAATACTTTGCAGCGTTTCATCTGTCCTTACGTTCTGAGTTCAAATTCTGCTGAGGTCCACTTTGCCTTTCATCCTTTTGGGGTTGATGAATTACCAGTGAAATGTTATGGTTGATGTAATTGACTAGTCCCCTCCACCCAAATTTCAGGCCTTGTGCCTTTAGTAGAAAGGATTATTATCATTATTATTATTATTTCTACTTTAATGATCCCCATTCTCCTACCCGCCTAACCATTAAATGCTTTCTATTTTTTATTATATCTAATCAGCTCACAAATACATTTAGCAATTATATATATATATATAATATATATCTTATTTCTCTAGTTATTTTTTTTTTTAGCATCCTATATTTCATTTTATGTGCTTTCTTCCAAATTTTCATCTCTTAATCTAGTTTTTCTTTCTTTCTTCTATTTCTCTTCTGATTCTTGTATTTGGTTCTGTCTATGCATTTTTTATTGGCAACTTCACAATTTCAAAGCTGGTTTGTACAACACAGTTGCAATTTATCTCTTATTTTTTCCTTCCTTTACATTCTGGATTGTTCTGGATAATGGTGCTTGCTTTATACATTATTTACATCTTTCTTTGATCAAACAAACTTCTCAGAAAAAAAACGAATTGTTATTTTTATTTTTTTTTATTTTTTAATTTGAAAATAATTTTAAAAAATACCGTTTTTATCATTTGTTTTTTTTTTACATTCCAAGGAATTTTTCAGTTTTTGTAATGTATAAATATCATATATTCATATATAATGTTTAAAAATATTTGTTGTTGATACTATTATTATCATTATTATTATTATTATTATTATTATTATTAACAATAACATTTTTATCTTTAAAGCACAAAATTGTTCTCTATTGTTGAGAAGGAAACAAAATTATGAAAATAACAAAATCAAATTATTTGAACAAGACTGATGTAAGAAGAATATTATCAATACAAAAAAAAATGCTGGTGAACTTATCAGCTGTGTGACAGTTCCAGGAATTGCTGATGGTGGGGGTCACATGCATACAGTGATATATTCCCTGTATTTTGTAATAATCTTTGTGAACTTCACAGTAGCATACAGATAAAACACACACACACACACTTTGTACTATTGAGTAGTTAATACACTCAGAAAATATTGCTACAAGTGTATATTAGTAAGATATCTGCAAAATGATCACCATGCTTTAACAGTGAGCAGACATTTTAGTGATAACTTTTTGCTCTGGGCTAGAATTATATCCAACAGAATATTTAACTCTCATCTACCTAATATTACAGAAACCAGAGTTGAACACAGTTTCCTATCTATTCTTATGATTAACTGACAATATCTCTAGTGATACTATTTTCCTTAGGAGTTTCAGTTTTATTTTCAAAATAGTCTGTTCAGATGTTTAGCAAACATTTTTATTTTGTTTTGTACATTAGTATAAAAAAAATTGATGTTTCGAATAAACTAGTTTATTTATATATATGTCTGTAGTATAGTGGCTTTATGCTTTTACTGCATCATTTTGTGGTACTCTAGCATGGCCAGGTTTACTGTGGAATTTCTTGTGGTTTCAAGCAGATTAGTGTATTGTAATGAAAAAAAAAAAAAAAGCAGTCACAGCTAAATGCTGATTGTACTATTGTTTTGTAGCTGATCTAGTAGTAGACATCTTGTCTTCTTTTCAAGAATATTCAGGTTTCAGAAATGATTTCTACAGTAAATTTGTTCCTTTTTAAGATAGTAGCTTTGAAAATTTAAGGATAATAATATCAATGTTTTTGTTAGAAATCCAGATGACTGTTGAGGCTTCTGGCTCCCTCATTGGTGCATTTGTCAAATTGTTCAACTGAAATTTAATGGGAAACCAAGTGTTAGTAATATGCTCATTTTTTTTACAAATCTTAGGAGACCCTGTGGCCAATATTAATTTTTTTCTCCAAAGAATTAATGGATGCAAAACTAATCTTCCTCCAGACAGCTTACCAATTTCTTGCAAGTTACATTTCCTAACATTCTGGTACATGTTTCCACTAATTAAATAAACTGAAGCAATGAGAACAAAATGTTTCTCCATATATGCTCTGAAATGTTTTACTGTGGATTAGAACTCACAACCCATGAAATGACAGCTATCTTTACTGTTTAAGAACCACTATAGAACTTAACAGAACCAAAGTATCAGTTGGTACTACTACTACTGTCTTAAGGCTTGATATAACCAAGAAGATATATAGAAATATATAGAAAAGAAACTAGAAGCCAATGGTGATGGAGAGAGAGAGGGAGAAGTGGAAAGAGATGTTTTTAAAAGTTGGTGTTATCTGTGAACGTGTTGTCAGAAACTTCCTTGCAATATGCGAGTTATATCAACATTTATGGAGATGATAACAAGGTGTATTATCTGTACTTAACACACCTGAAAATTGTGCTCTTTCATATTTCAGGAATTACATTCAGTTCATCGAGTGTGATTTGTTTGGAATGATGGTAATGTGTGTGTGTGTGTGTGTGTGTGTGTGTGTGTGTGTGTGTGTGTGTGTGTGTGTAACTGTGGTGGTTGTGTTGGAGTGTGAATAATGTGATAAGAGATGAATGAAATGTGTGTAGTGAATATAGTTGCAAAGGTTGGGTGGGTGAGGTGCAGGGTTTAGAGGTAGTAGCTGCAGTAGTAGTAACATAACAAAATCTATAATTAACATTTTGGAAAGTTTCTTAAAAGTACATTTTAGAAAATTAATCAGGTTTAAAGAAATGTTTTGTTCATTAGTCCATGTGGTCTGATAAAGAATTTTAAAACACGTTTTTTTATCATATTTTCACATGAATAAGGAGTGATGGTTATCTTGTATGTTTTTTTTACTGTATAAAAATAATTTAGTTCACTTTACTGTGTGTGTATGTGAGTGTGTATTTGCATATTTTTCATGGTGTTTTACATACATTGGATGGCTTTGCAAGTTCAGAGATTTTTTATTAGATGTTGAAAGTGCTTTTTGTTTGTTTATTAGCTACTGAATATTTGTCATAGCATTAACCACTCATCCATAAAGTAAAAATAAGCATCCTGCACAGACCCTTCCCCAGGTTAATTTGACAAAGGTTAGCTGAGGAATGTGCCTAACTCTAAGTACATGTGCAAGGTTATATATATATATATATATATATATATATATATATATATATATACATATATATATAGTTCATGTTTACCTTACAATATTTTGTATACACTATTTCACAACCTATATTTTTATGTCCAACAAATGGGTTTTTAAAAATCTACTAGTATACATTTTATATACATTGGCATTTGTTAAGCAAACACATACTTAAAGCTCAGCATGTACTGTTTATGTCCCCACAATATGTCAGGCTCTGACAGGCTCTGAAAATACATGATCACTGAATGGATAGTATATAAACACATGTGCATGTTATATATACACTTAGAGTACATTTCCAGTAACATTTGAACTCATAACCTTTAGATTAGAAACCTCAAATTCTTCACTTCCAATTGTGCATATATTAGGTTTGGGACGCAGTACTTTGGCAATGTTTAAGCTTCTGATCATCTTGGTTCCTCAATCAAGTGTCATTTAGTGTAGTTATGATTGGCTCTTGATGACATTACAGCTGAGAAGAGGACAAGATTAGTTGCTTTTCTAGCATCCAATTCAGTATATCCACTTTCTCAGATCAAATCCTGTTTGATTTTTACTCTGAGGATTACCTAGCTTGTGTGGCACAATGGCCCAGTGGTTAGGGCAGCGGACTCGCGGTCATAGGATCACTGTTTTGATTCCCAGACTGGTTGTTGTGAGTGTTTATTGAGCAAAAACACTTAAAGCTCCACGAGACTCCGGCAGGGGATGGCGGTGAACCTTGCTGTACTCTTTCACCACAACTTTCTCTTACTTCCTGTTTCTGTTGTGCCTGTAATTCAAAGGGTCAGCCTTGTCACACTGTATCACGCTGAATATCCCCGAGAACTACGTTAAGGGTACACGTGTCTGTGGAGTGCTCAGCCACTTGCACGTTAATTTCATGAGCAGGCTGTTCCGTTTATCGGATCAACTGGAATCCTTGACGTCGTAAGCGACGGAGTGCCAACAACAACCTAGCTGGATTTAATTGTCTGTATACAAAATTGTCTTTCAATCGAGTCAAATGATGCCACAGGCTCAAAATAAATGGTAAAATGCTGTATTTCAGATTTACCCAAGCCATTTTATTATGGTAACATTGATATTATGCTGTTATTTAGCCCCATCTGAGTTCTAACCAAGCAGATTTATGATCAAAGCATTCCCTCCATCACTATCCACTATCATTTTCAGATGATGGACTCAGAACTTAACTATCCATTGTGTCCTTTCATGTTTAAGATAGTATGGTTTAATGAGAATTTAGCTGCCATTTCTAGCATACTGTGTGACCACATAGAAACTTTTTTAATAGTAATGATTAGATAAGTTCCAAGTATTCTGAGACCACAATGCAGTTTTGATTATTTGTTGGAATAATAATTACATCCATTATGTTTTACTTCTACCCTTTAGCCATCCCTCTACCTCTGCATTGGCTACAGTGTCTCCTACATCCCTGAACAATACGCCCACACTGTCTCACATCTAGCTGTCATCCACATCATGTTTCACCTCCTCCTGTCACTCACACTGTATTGCTCTCACTCCTGTCACTCAGTCCCCCCCCCCCATCTCACCAACACTGTTTTTGGATTCCAAGATACCAACCCTTTAAGTAGTCTTCCATTATGTCTGCTTGATCAAGGCTGACCTTGGCTAAGCAACAGCAAACTACCTCATCTTTAATCATATCTCCAAGTTGCATGGCAAATCTTGCACAAACCCCAGTGGCCAATCATACCTTCCTTCCCCCCCATTCTTGGTTTTTACACACACACGCACACACACACACACACACACACACACTTTTACATTTTTTTGTGGATTGTGGTCGTGCTTGGTGCAGTTATGAAAACGACAACTAAGTGGTCTTATTAGATTTCACGTATTCAATCCTACAGCAGGGACTAAACACTTAGTAATAAAAACTTTATTATTATTTTAACCCTTTTGATACCAACCTACCTGAGACTGCTCCAGGTTCTATGTCATAAATATATATAGTTTTACATACTAATAAAGTAGTTTTAGGCACTTTATCCTTTGTTTTCTGCAAGCACCCATCAATTTCAATCTCAATAGAAAAAAGACTTGGTCTTTTTTGGCTACACATTATCTCAAAAGGGTTAAACATATCAATAAAAGACAAATTAATCAACTTGATTACTGTTGATTACACTGGCCAATTCAATTGGCTACACTCCACTGCTGATAAAATTTTGGTCTTCTGTACCAAACATAGAAATCATAATTATGATTATAACCCATATTTGTTGGTTTATAATTCGCTGTAATGCAACTGAAGTTTGTGCTTTAACCCTTCAGCATTCAGATTACTTTATCAAATGTTATGTTCATTTATTCACATTGTTTTGAATTAATCATGTATTATCTTGTAGCTTCAAGATTTCAAATGATGTAATTGTTTACTTTTAGAATGACATTGTAGAATAAGTATGAGAGGCCATATCTGGCTGATTTGAACTTAGAACAGGTAGAATATTCAGGTCAGAGTGTCTGGTTTAAACGTTAAAGGGTTAATATTTCTGAAATTTTTAAATAAGCTAGGGTACAAGAGAAGGCAGTGTACAACCTCTCTCTCTTTCTCTCTCTCTCTCTTTCTCTCTCTCTCTCTTTCTCTCTCTCTCTCTTTCTCTCTCTCTCTCTCTCTCTCTCTCTCTTCGTTGATTCCCAATCAGAACATCTGTAGCTAAAAAAAAAAAAAAGATATATGCAAGGAAGGAGGAACTTTGGGGTTGCATGAGGTCAAGTTTGAACACATGCAACATAGTAGTAAACTCTACTAAATGCAACTAAGAACCAAATCATGTTACACTCATGTAACCTTCACCAAAAACAAAAAAACAAAAAAATGAATAAATAATAATAATAATAAATTAAATCCTTTGATCAAATTGTAGAGTCAGTTCATGTTCTGTGTAGTTCCATTTTGCTTTTCAAGTTATTTCTTTTGTTAAATGGTATTTTATTGTTTGGGTTCTCTTTTGAATGCGCAACATCACTTGTTATTGCAAAATGTTGTTATTGTTTATTGTATTTGCATGGTGATACTTTATTTCATTTATTAAAACTGTCTGGAAAAAGTTGTTTTTATTTTTAGCGTTACGTTTTTTTGTTATCTATTTTTTTTTTACTGCAATTTGGTAAATAATTTTTCTCGATAATATTGTTTTATTGGTGTTTATACTTTAAGTTTTTATTTTATTTTAATTTTGTTTTTTAATCTATAATTGACATTTTGCCTTTTAATTTGAATAAATGGGAAGGAGATTTAGTGTCTTGTTATGAAGACATAGTAGAAATAGTCTCACACACACTCACAGACACACACACTCTCACATACACGATTATATTCTCTCTAGATTTCTACGATTATGAAATCTAAGAAAACATTTTAATGTTTTATATTAATAATTATTTTTTCATAGTTGTCTAGAAATACATTTTCCATAAGGTTGAATAATTTTCAAAACGTTTGTTTTTACTATATCCTTCAAAAGTAGGTCTGCTGCATACAAATAAAATAAGAAATGTATAACCAGTTTTAGCTCGTGTGTGTGTGACAAAACCACCATCAACTAAAACCTCTGTCGAGCAAGTCTAGATGTTATTAGAACTAGAATCTCAATGGAAGATAGCTCTGACAGAATGTTAATACAAAATACAATGGGTTCAACACATGAAAAAAAAAAAAAAAATATGAAGCTAAACAAACACATCAAACATGCATCCCATCTTCATCTGCCTAGCAAATATCATTATTGTTTCTACACCTGGGTAGCACCATTCAGCCTGGCAATGTCAGCAGCATCAAAAATATCAACACTGCTTGGGAATCGTAGACAAGAAGCAAAGGGCCAAACATAAGCTCAGTGTGTTCATTGTCAACACCTGCCTATACTTACAAAGCTGGAAACAAATACAAACACCAAATCTCCAACACAAATTGTTACACAGCTGCTAGTATCAAAGGAAGAAATTGAATGAAATATAGAAAATAAAGAAAATAAATCAAAACGGACTTTGTTGCCTAAAG